>NW_019384711.1:331606-379284 GCF_000671375.1 Centruroides sculpturatus | reverse complement strand
TTCGGACCGCGAGGCATAGGCGGTGGCCCACGTCGTCCATGCCTTACGCCGCCCTTGGTCATAGAAATGATGTAATTTGAATATAAATTATTTATAAATACGTATGTCAAGTTATATTTTTATTACTACGTAAAATATATTTAAGAGTTTACGACCACTGTGATGGGTGAGACGTTGTTGAAACAAAAAAAGTTATGCATTCCATCACGTACAGTACATAAACAGTGTCGTAATTCGCCAAGTGCAAATCAGCAAATTCGTAAAATTTTTGTTTATTTTGAACAATCCAGATAATGGAGGTCCGGATAATGGAGGTTCTACTGTACATAAAATTTAAAATTTTGACCAACATTAGTTTATATAAGTTTTCATTAATTCATTTATGATTTTACATTATCATCATTTCTTTGCAATTTTTACTATCTAATAAAATTCAAAGTACAAATTAAATTCTAACATTACAATACAAATCTCTTTAAAAATTGAATAGAATTCAATTTGTATTCTATCTTGTATTTATCCTACTGTATAAAAAGACATTGAAAATAATAGAGTATAAAATTAAAATAAATCAACTATAATTGCCCAAAATTCAAATATATAATTTCTTAACTCTGTTTCAAGGTAAATAAAAGAAATACTGTACAAAATATTAAAACGTCACTCATTACCAATTAGCTAAAATGTTACAAGCTTCATAATATGATTATTTTTTACAAATGATTCATTTTAAAATTTATTTACATTATTTTTAATAAATAAGCAACTCAATTATTATTTTCAATACTATTTAAATTTTAACATTTCGCATTATTTTACAAATTAATTCCTAATTTATAAATATAATTCTAACTTGACTTCATCATTTATTAGAAAAAAACAACCAAAAGAAAAATAAGAAAATAATAAGTGCAGATGTAACAAATTAGAAAACACAAAATGCTCCAAATTCAAGAACAAATAAATATTTCTCTTTTATATGTCATAAAGTATGTACAGTACAAATTAACTAAACAACTTTTATATATTATTTTATTGCAGACAATATTTTATTAAATTAATTTAATTAGTTAAATACATAAATTTATCTAATTTTTAATAACAAAAATATCTCTTCAATTTTGTAGAAATTATTTTAACATACAATCAATATAATTTATTAATGCACTTTTCAAAATATTTTAATGTATGCTAGTATATTCTCCTATCACTTGTTACAGTGATACTTGAAATGATATGAATACTTAACTGTTCTAAATAAAATAATTGCCATCAAGTGAATAAACAAAATTCACCTGTAATTTAAAAATTTCACTATTATTCCTGAACAAGCACAACCTAAATTTCTATTTATCCAAATGTACTCTAGATAAAATATAGTAATTTTTAAGGAATGTGAATTTTGTACTGTTATTCTCAACTGTCAGGGGGCATCACATCGTCCCACACCTTTTTGTACCAATTTCCGCCATGTTGCAAACTAGCACAGAAGGCTTGTACTGGTCGACTGTTCTTTATATTTGTTTGTTCAATTAAACATAGTTTACAATCATTGTGTATCATTACACACAATCTCTACTCTCTTAACAGTAATATGTTATAATTTAATAAATACAGTGATTCTTTCCAAAAATTTAGAAAAAAATGAAAAAAGTTTAGTTACGTTTCACATATAATAAGTATATTAGAATGCATTTCAAATGTAATAATTTGTATATACTGTATATTAATTTAATTTAATTTTTTGCTAAAGTAAATTTATGAAACATTGTGATTCCAAATTGTGATTCCATGATTTATGATTACTGTTTTACAAGGTCTTGAAACAGCTTAAAATAATGTTATGTAATAAATCATATTTCAAGAATAGACAGTTTCACTCTACTATTACCAAATATTAAAATTTAACATGATTAAAAACAAAATGAAAATGTAAAATAATTTGGCTAAAATTCAATTTTGATTGTAACATTGTAAAAACAAGTAAAACGCCAAAGCCATTTTTGGGACAAGACTATATCTCAGAGACTCAGGGCTCAACTGCGCACCATTTTCTAAGAAAAAGAGAACAATGAGAAATCTCCAATGAGGAAAAGTTGACACCAGTACTCAAGATCCTGGCATAGATTACGGCAGGTTGCATTGCCGCCATGGTTATGACAGGTTGTGTTGTCACGGACCTGTTCTTGATTACAGTAAGTGGGATCACTTTGATGCTCATGGCAGGTCTCATTCTCATTCTCCAATCTTCTTTGTTATTGCTGTTTTTAAGCATGATCATTCAAACTTTGCCTGCCACGGCCATGACCACAAGGTCATCCATGATGCCTTTTAGATGAAATTAACCTATCCAATGTTGAAATTTCTCTTCTCGCCCCGTGTTGAATTTTTGTCGATGTCTAACAAAAATTTCCCATTTTTGAAAAAAATAATCGTGGCTATTGTATTGCCCAAAATTCCTTTTTTTTATTTTGCATAAACAAAATAAAAAAAATAAAATAAATATAAGCAAAATAAATATAAAAAACAAATTATATCGCATAAACAAAATAAATATAAAAAACAAATTATATTTTGGAAGTTAGTTTTAATATAAAATTATATTATAAAACCAGCACCAACTATTTTCAAAAACATTTTGATGCTAAAATAAGATATCTCTGGTCAATCTGTCAAGGTCAACAGGTCATGGCCAAAGATATGTTGGGAATAACACTGGACAGGTAAATGGTTTTTTCAAAGATTCATTTGTCAAAAATTCGCAATGTTCACATTTCCAAGCAACACATGCACAATTCTTACACTAGTGCCTATTTGTAGAAAGTGTGTCACCATTTTGTATTTTATTTTGACTCTGTTCTTGGTCCCAAGTACCTACAAGTCTGTTTTTTTTCATGTGTGCATGATTTGGGCATCAAATACTCTGTGCCAAATTGCAACTCCTGACATGTACTCCTTCATACCTTTAAGGTGGGCAGCCATTGACGGCACCACAATTTTATAAACAAGACAGTCTTGTCAATAAAGTATTACTAAGCCTACTTGATTAGTTATGTAATTACAGTTAAAATACAATAACAACAAATCTTAGAAATTTTACTATTGGGACAATAGAGCTTGATGTACTACTATACAGATTTTTACAGAACACTACAATACATGATGTCAGCAAGTATTCTGTGGCTTTCATATTATTCACATTAGTGCATTGTAAGCATAAATGAGAAATGCATTAACATGGCTTGGCTGTATGAATATATTTTCTTAAAATTAAATCAAATAGATATTTTCAAAAAGGCAACTTTATTGATTTTATTACATCAAACTAAATCACGTAAAAGGAGAATTGAATTTCTTTTTTAGATGGAATTAAACAAAAATCACGTAGAAAAAAAATCTGTGAAAACAGTTGGGTTTAATTAACTTTAGAATTTAAAAATATCATCAATAATACTACCGATATAACTAAAAATAAAATTTCAAGATTACACTATCATGAAAATACTTTATAATACTCCAAGAAAAAAATATCAAGAAAAAAAGTCTTAGTCACTATGTTTTCAATAAAATAATAGAATAAATTTGAAAAACAAGATAAAATATAGAAATACAAAACTATTTCATAGATTTATTTCTAAACTAAAAGCTTTATGGTCAAAAAATTAAATTGAGAGGACACTGACAACTATTCCATAACACAAATATATGAGATATCTCCAAAGTATTTCAGTTATTTTGTGGCCATAAAATACCTTTATATGAGATATCTGTTAATTATTTATTTTTATAATACATCACCAAATGATATTTAGGCGATCGTTTGGTGATGTATTTACTACTCGGGCTATGAGTTGTTGATATTTATATATACAGTAGAACCTCCATTATCCGGACNACGAGTACAAATTCAGAAATATGTATACGTACAGTACCTAATCACGGCACACCATCGTATTCTTTTACAGTTCAAATGTTGTCCATCGTTATTTTTATAAGAAAAGTAACTGCATTTTACTATAGAAATATTAAACGACTAAATACGGATGTAAGCATAGAAGCTTGCAATTCCCATGCATCCTGCCATAGTTTGAAAGCTTTCGGGATTATCAATTTCTTATCTGTAACCGAATATGCCAAAAATTTGTTATATAGTTTTATGCATTTCTGACAGTTTTTTTTTTAACTCTTTCCACTTTGTGGACTGTAAAATAGCCTTTTTCCATACCCTCAATGGTTTAACCATCTCTGAATGAAATTGCAGGATAGTGAGGGACAGGGCCCAACATATTCATGAATACCAGTGAAAAATTTCTCGGGAGTTGCTTGCCCAGATTCAATTCAGATCCACTATCACAGATGTATGTTAATGCTTTAACTCCTCAGCCCTCCAAAAGTATGTTATGATTAAGAATGGGCATCAAGAATGGAAGTATACACATCCATGTTTTTTCCTTAAATGCTATGATGTTGAAATCTCAATATAAACATGCTTTGAGTCCAAGTAGATTAAAGTTGCCTGATAATGCAAATTTTGTCATTTTTGAGACTAGATAAATGCTTTATAAAATTTATAGCTTGTTTGCATGACTTATGGCTATACACCATAATTTATATAAGTTAGTACAGTAGAGTCTCGAAAACTCGGCACTCTATAACCCGGCAGTCCAGATAACTCGGCCACACCCTGGCAGGGCAAAAAATCCTTAGTTAATTAATTTTCATTATAGATAGCTTTATGCCTCATAAAGTATTTTTCTGAGGTCTGACTTATCAAGTAAATTACTGTACACAGTGTATTCATTAATTTTCATCTTCATGTAGTAAAGGCTCTATGCCTTCATAAAGGACGTACTTTTCCTTTGTTTAAGGGTATTTGGGCAGTTTATTTTCTGTTGTATTCTCAAGTAAACAATACATACAAGTACAGTACAATATTTTCTGAGGAAACACGCATACTTATCCTTTTTTTAACCCCATTCCCGATAACCCGGCATTTTCACAAACTCGGCCACCCTTCGGTCCACATTAGGCCGAGTTTTCGAGACTCTACTGTATTCATTTTTCTTTTCCCTTATCTTCTTTCCCGTTTCCTTCTATTATCTTGGTGCTGTCTTTCTTTTTTGCCAAGGGGGTTTGCTCCAATTATGGGATAGAGCCTTCCCTTTTCCAATTAAGAACCATCCAACTGGTTTCATGGTTGGCATATAAAGAAATGAAGGAATCTCAAAGAGACACTTTTTGGATGGGAGCAGAAGAGAGATGATGTTTGGCACAGTTTAGCAGGAAGGGGTAATTGTATGGCAAGAGACCTTTGTGGTCTGAGAAGCCAAGAAGATTGAACACTTGATAGGATATTGTGAATTTTTAGAAACTCTTTGGAGAGAAGACAACATCCCCATTCAGGTTTTTGACATAAGAAAAACTTCTGAAACATGTGTGCCCATTTTTGTTTGAAAAAGACTTGATCAAACAAAACACTTGGGTACACTCTTTGTTCTCTTTCACTTGTCTTTCTATCCCTAACTTTTGCCCTCTATTGGTAAAAATCCTATTACACACTAGAATTAAAATTAGTATTAATAGTTTTAATCATTTAGTCCACTGTTCTTGTCCTCACTGTAGTCTTCTGTTTTACTTAAAATATTTTATATGCATTTTTATGTTTTTTTTTTTGTTTAATTTTATTGTATTGCACTTTAGTGTTTGTTGGGAGTATGCTCCTTGGCTGACATCATGGGTCATATGTTAGTTGCCTGTAAATATTTCGTTGTCATTGTTAATAAAATTCTGTTTGTATTTCTTATTGCATCACAACTCGTTTCTTGAAATCATACATCTCAGACTACATGTGCTAATTTTTTCAAATGATCTATAGTCCATTTCTGCTATCTATGCAGTGAATCTTTTCTGCACATACACATTCACATAAGAAATATCATTCCTCCATTCTAAATACAGAGGAACACACAAAATTCAAATTTTTAAATTTGAATCATCTAACTTCCATTGTTTTAAAGTCCCACAAACAAACATATTTTGCATTGTTGTAAAAAATCTCTTATTTTCCAAATTCTCAAAAACCTTTGAATCAATTGGCTTGAAATTATTGTAAATGTTAAATTAAAACTTTCAAAAAAAATTGTCTAAATATAATGTTTTAATAATATAACATAAAAGGGAGATAATTTCTTGTGAGTAAAGTCAAATTTTCATGTAGGAAGCATGCACAGATTTGATTCAGTTATAGCAGCTTTGGTTCAACCTACAATATGGGTAAAACTTCAAAAACTAATGTCAACAAAAAATGTACAGAAGTTTGGATTCTAGACATTTAAAACAGATGGAAAAATTCTTTATTGTAATGTATGCCCTGCAAAAAAAAACAATTTCAAGTGTCTGATAATGTTGAAACATCCTTACTTCAGTGCAACATGAAGCATCAAAACAAGCAAAAACAGTAATTGATCACAGGTAAGTTGCAGTTGCACTGAAACTAACAAGAGTTCATGTCAAAGTTAATAGTAATGTTTTGTACCCAGTTGGGTACAAAACATTACTATTAACTTTGGCACAATCTATAATTAGTTACTAAATTGGTAAGAACATTTATTCATTTCTCATCATTTGTACAAGCCTGTAAACAAAACTATACTACTACTTTAGACCAGTGGCATAACTATAGAATAAGAAAAAGCAGGGTAACCCAATAATCCTTAAATATCTTGATAACAATTGTGTATATAAAAACAAACTCAATAATGACTGATTAGATAGAATACATGGAATTATAAAATTCTATTGAACATGTAATTTTATTTGTGATTAACTTGATTGTGCACCTCCTATAAAAATATTACTCTAAAGCAAAATACAAATGCATTTCAATCTATGAATTTTAGTAAATTTTACTGGTACTTTTAACATGCAAAATGTCTATTAATATACCTATATCTGGCATTTTTTATGTGCATACATATTCATACATATTTCAATTTAAATGCACATAAATACAGCCTTTAAGTTAATCGTGATCAATCATGAAACAAGCAATATTAACTTACAGCTTGTTTCACAAAATCTTCCAGGCTGTAAAAATACACAACAGAGGAACCAGTCTATTCACTTAGAGAAGAAAACAGATTGTTTAAAGAATCTGTGACAAGATCACTGCAATACCAAAAAGGAGCTCTTGAACTTTAAACTTCCAGAGTCCTAACCAAGCACTGCACATTGCCTGACCAAGATATGTGAAACAATATGCAAAATAATTTACTTTGAGGCATTGTGAAAAAAATGTTTCTCAATTCTAAACAATTGAAGACTTTAGAACAGTTATCAAAGGCTAAGTATTATAATTACTTCTAATCATTAATATAGAAAATAATATCTAAACCTGCATGGGAAAAATTAAAATTTCTTTAGAAAACGAGGAAGATCATAAAGATAATTCTTTAGAAAACGAGGAAGAGCATAAAGATAATTTCTTTAGAAAACGAGGAAGAGCATAAAGATAATCAGCAGACTTAGGGACTTTATGATCACTTAATACAATAATGAATGCTGAAAATAAATGAATGCAACAACAGCAGATATCTGATAACAAATATCTGTATAAAAAGTAAGCTGGAATGGAGATCAACTGGCTGGAAACAAAAATGACAAGTCTGTTTGCCAAATTTATACCAAGAATTAATATTCAGGATATGATATCAAGAATCAACATTCTAGGATATTATATAAGAATCAATATAAATTCATATTTTAAACCCGATACTATTTAAATAAATCATCAGTATTTATAAATATTATAATATAAATAAATCATCAGTATTTATAAATATATAAATACTATACATATGAAGATTAAAATATATTTTAAAAATTTAGAGAAATTTTCTACCGCCTTATTAAAGTTAAATAACTAGGTATAATTACATCTCCGAACGAGACAGTCAGGACAACCATTCACGGAGTACTCGACATTATATAATTTTAGGAAGTATAGGTACTTGCTCCACGTGGGTACCAAGGTGCAACATTGAGCATTGATCAAAGCTCACTATCACTCACCTTGACTGATGTGGAGTATGTAGAATAGATAAGAACTGATCTTTGGAGGAAAATATCTCACAAAGGGACAAATATACAGAGATGGTTCCATTGATTTTTTTGCTGGTACACGGGGTCTAACTCTGGGGGGTGGTAAATTCCTCATTCAGAGTTCACATCTTACCAATAATTAATTACAATTATAAATGATAAACTTAGTAAAATATATTTTAAAAATACAAAGTTTACATTAATAAAAATTTGTTATATTTACAATTTATCTCGAATTTTTTTAATATACTTTGAAATTTTCGAAAATATAAAAATGGGTCCTAAAAATATTTCATAATGTCTATTTTGGTAATTCTATTTTTAGAAATATCTACAAAATTTCAAGCTAATGATAAATAACATTTACCTTGCATATCGGGCATATTTCACAGTTAAGATATTTTTATCGTAACGAAATTCCTGAAATTAAAAAATGTAATGCTGTGAAAAATGACCAATTTCCCCTTTTGAATATTCAATATAAGTATAAATGTCATCAAGGAATAATTTAAAAGTTTCTATCTTATCTTTTATTTTTATGTTACTATTAATTCAGGCCTCACCTTAAAAATCTGTGATTAAAAGTTTCATAAACAAAGTCAAAATGTATTTTCCAACATCGACGATGACGCAATGTCTGCCCTCTAACTGTCAATAACGACACTAAAAACAACGTAAATTTTTCTCTCTGTTTTTTTAAAAATTCATTTATTATTTTAAAAAGTTATGTTTAATATTAATAGTTTTAAATTAAATATGTATTTTATTAATACACAAAAATAATTTGGTTTTTTTTCTTTCATTTTAACTCTTCTCCGATTACGATCGGTTTCCCCGAATCTTATCCGAGTCACTCTGTTCAATTGTGGGAAATAAATTATAGCTAGAAAGTTTTTATTCTTTCTTCCCTAGAGACTCTAAGAGGATAGCGGGTGGTGAGGGCCCGACACATCCTTCTCCAAACAATTCCTATGGGCTTTCTGATCGGGCCCCGCCCCTCACCATCTAGCCACTCCACTGTAAACCTTTTTTTTAAACTCTCTCCACCCTGTGGGCACTAAGAGGGCCTCTTTTTGCAAGCCAATTATGAATTCGACCATTCCCACAATGGAGCTGCTGGGTGATGAGGAACAGGTTCCAACATATTCAGAGGGACCATTTCCGGAAAAATTCCTGGGGATTTTTCGACCCAGTTCAGATTTGATCCTGGGTCTCCCAGAGCGGTAGGCTGCCACCTTGACCTCTCGGTCATCCGGCCGCCAACATTTTGAAGTTATTTAAAGTAAGGGCTAAAGAAGTTTTTAAAATCTAGTCGTCTTCATGATTGTGATATGATAAGTCTTAATTAATTAGTAGCCAAGATTGGTAGCTATATTAGTGAAAAAAAAAAAAATATTTAACCAATCAGAACTCAAGTATTTAAAGTAAAATGAATGTTGATTGATTGCCTTCGACTCTAAAGTCTGTTAGAAAATACAGTCGTAAGAGAACTTTCAACACATATTGAACTTAAAATGATTTAAAGTTGGACCATTTTAATAAAATCAGTAGTTTGATTATTTAAGACAGTTATAATATATTGGTATAGCATTTCAAACTGTAATAAATACATTGAAAAACCAACTATAATGAATGAAAATTGATTGTTCGTTCATTATATTTGGTTTTGATTGTTAGGTGAATTAATTATTCGTTAACGATGCAAACGCTTGCATTTCTTGATCAAACATAACTTAAAAGATTTTTTATTATAAGACGGACCGATTCATAGGACGAAAACATCAAATTTATATACAGGCATTCCTTACCAATAGCAGGTATTACGTTCCAAAAGCATGGCGCAATTGATAAAACTGCAGTTGTCAATTTTTTGATGTAAATATTTTTTTCAATAATAAATCAAATTTATTACGAACTCTTTAAAGTAGCCGAAAATTGATTTATAAATAGATTTAACAAAAAACTCGTGTGATTTTTTCCTAAGCAGAAGTTTTTATTTTTTTAATTCTTTCGGCTAAAGATGTGTTTCTAATTAACGAATGCATTTATTCTCTAATTAAACTTATACCGAATTTTATTATAATCAAGAACAACTTCTAAATAAATAATTCGCATTTTTCATTTATTTAATTGCTGAAATGATTTTTAAAGAAATATTTATTACAAAAAAAAATCACAATTATAACATATCGTTATGCAGATTATATTTGATCGCAAATGTGTGCGTGTTAACATCGTGAAAGAGCGAATCGCGATCTTTTGGATTTTAGAATTTTTTTCTTTTTATTTTTTTTAATTTTTAGGTATTATTTGTAGATTGAGTATGTGTACAATTGACCAAATTGAACAATTTAGATTATCGAGAGGTACGAAATAGTTTTCTAATTATTCATACTTTCATATTTATTTGAAGTGAATAATAAATATTTAATGGCTTAAAGTGATTTATATCGTTTTCTAAACTTTCATTTAAACATATAATAGTTTTACTTTTTAATATATATTTTTTTTTTTCAGTAATACATTCTTCGTGTGTCGTGTGTGGGCACGAGGCATATTCGGATTATTATGGAAATTTTGCTTGTAAAAAGTGCATAAAGTTTTTCTTAAGAAGCATACATTTTAGAAAAATATATAAATGTAAAACCAATTCAGGAAAATGCCGAAATATTTATGATAAATCGCCATCGTGTAAATTTTGCTTTTTAGAAGAAATGTACAAGTTAGGATTGAATCCAATAAGATTCGGTAGACACGATAAAGGATGGTACATGAAAGATAAAATTCCAAACTTACGTAGAGTACCTGTGATTGGAGAACTTGAAGTAAGTTACTTTTAATTAATATAAAATATATANGTGACTTGTTTTGAAGAGCAGAGATCAGTGACTTTGTTCAATTTACTCATTTCGTAATATAACACATTACAGTTACCTCATGGTCTTCTTTTGGCAAACTTCTCAAACAACTAACAAAATCATGACTTATTTTTCCTGCAGTTACTATTCCCCACTTGGTAGCCATTATTTTCATGATTTTTCATCAAATGTTATTAAACAAAATTTCAAATTAACTGAAAGTATAAAATTAAAAGTTTTTAATCATATTGTTCATAAATAAAAGTAAATATTAAATAAAAATGATATTATTGTGATTAATGAAATCTTATTGTGTATTTATTAAATTTTATAAACATCTCAAGAATCCTTATTAAGTTTTAAAGGATGATCAACAAATAACCATCTGATGACAATAAAACATAATGAAAACAGAATGAATTAAATCATCTTCAAAACATTTGCTTTATTAAGAGTTTGAAATGGTAACTTTAAAACAGAAATCTTTTGCTTTCTTATTAAAATGTACTATTAGATAGAAATAATAAATACTGTAATAAAAACAAAAATGTAATTCTGGAAATTCCAATAAAAGTTATGAATAGGAAGGATTAAAAACATTAGCTTCAGTGATTGCCTACAGGGATAGATCTATCTATTGTTAATACTTTGTCATTACAGCTAATTAGTCATATTAAAACATTAGTAAAAAACAGTCATATGCTCTAATATTTTGAATTTTGTTCATATTTTTTAAGCTCTTATAAAGTTTTGTAGTAATTAAAAACATTAGTTTCATTATTAAAAAATTCAGCAACGTATTGCTCAACTTTCTCGGTAACATTTAAAACTGCATATGGTTCCATCTGTTATATTAGTGTTATATAATTGTTATAAAGTGGTAAAAATCTTAATTTTGAGGGGAGAGATGAGTTTAATAAACCATTGTAAATGCTAATAAAGAGTAAAATCTTTAAGTCCGACCCTACTCGAGATATGATACATGACCTCCATCCCTCGACCTTTAACTATCAAAATTTAATAGCATCAATCTCCCTAATGTATAAGCCTCCCTGCAAAATTTCAGAAATTTTCGACAAAAAGAATTGGCGTTATTAGGCTTCATACGGTGAGCAAAATCGTGCTCCCACGTATGTACGTACATAAAAAAATACCCAAATTTGTTTGCACTTCTCGACTTTTCAAGATCCCCCTAAGTCCAAAAATGTAAAAATCTTGGGGCGATCATTTTTGACTGATTGCAATACTTTCCCTCTGTTATATAATAACAGAGCCAGGAAAGTAAAATTTATTAAATTGGTTTAATAATATTGCACATAAAGCATTCTTATACAATTATTTTAACGAATGTTTTTTTTTAATTGTTAGTGGAATACAAAAGCATGGAGAGATTTTTACAGATTAATATCTTATATGCATAAGAAAATTTTAAATTTTGTTCGATGGACAAATGAAAATCCGCCAATTTCCGGGCCGTTGGAAATTGATCTGCAGGTAATTAATAGTCGTTATTAGATACCTAATTAATATTGATAGTTGGTAAAAAAAAATAATTTTGTAATTTTTTTTCTTTCAGGATTTACAATATCTTCAATATGTGAGAAGAGGAATTTTAGTAGGAATGATAAGTGATTCTTTACATCGACACGATGTATTGAAAGTCGGAAATCTGTATTGTGATCCGTATAAATGTGAACATATATACGTGCAAAGATTTACAAGCGATATTTTAAATATTAAAAGAGAATTTGACCAAATTTTTCAGAAGAATACGCTCTCTGTTGAAGAAAAAAAGATGATTATTTATGTGAGTCATTTTCAATTTCTTGTAAGTAAGAAAAAGAGAAATCAAATTGATTTTTTAATTTGACTAAAACATAATTCTTTTTTTAAGGGTGAAGTTGAACAATTAATTATTCAACAATAGATAAATTTGCCGAATTTGTTTATATGCAAACGGACAACATTTATCAATTGTATTTTAAGCATATGTAAACTAAAAACTAATGTTTTATAAATCCGATTTAAAAAAAAAAAATCTATTTTAATAAATTTACTTTTACGAGGTGATTATAATGTCATACAGAATAAAATATGTCAGATTTAACTTAAATATTGTTTTATCTTTTGGCTTTGAATTAACCTAAAAAAGAGTATGTAGGCATGAATGTGGTACGTGGTGACGTTGTGGGAACTGAAGGGGACTGTGGGAACTGAAGGGAAGGACGTTGTGGGCCTGTAGGTCCTCTGTGCCCACAGAACGGAAAAAGTAAAATATAAATACTGTAAATCATAGCCAAACGTAAGCCTAAACTGTTTAATTAATTTTTAGGGTAGTTTTCACACTATCCAACTAAACCTTTTATTTCTTTCCGCTCAGAGCGCACTGACACATTATCCTAAACTTCCTTAAACCAAACTACCACCTAGAGCTGGTGTTGGAAGTTCGTTCCGATCTTTTCTTCCACAAGCTAAATTATTTAAATTCGAAATTCATTTTTAATTATTAATTATACATAGGCTATATGCAAATTAACAGCATTTACTTAAAATAAAATTGGATATTTAATCAATCTAAAATTATGTTCAATACGGCGTGAAAAATAATTTAACCCCCAGAGCGGTAGGCTGCCACCTTGACCGGTCGGCCATCCGGCCGACTATGAGTGTAGGTCAGTTACCTATACGCATACACAATTACTTTAACGTTTAAAATTTTTTTAATATAAATATTATTATATGAATTATTATTATAAAAATAAAACAGTAGTCAATTTTATTGTAAATATTAGAAAAAAATTTTGGTTTATTGTCGAGAATGCCATACTTAATTGCGACAAAAAGTTTTTTAAGTAAATAATTCATTTTATAATGTCTAACATATAGATTATTCGTTCCCTTCTTTCCTTTTCCCTGTAATTTGTTCGCTGAACTCAAACGATGATTTTAATTTTGATGAACTTTCTCTCATTGTCTTGTTTTTACTTGATATAATCGAAGGTTTTTTCTTTTTTTTGGAAGCATGTTTTTTTCGTAATTTATTGCTAACCCTGCTTTTTAATTTATTTGAATGTCTAGATCGTTTCTTCGCTTCTTTTGCTATTAACAACTTAAAACTAAGACATTTATTTAAACGATCGTCTTCTATATCCGAAAATAGATTTAATATAGGAACATCATCCACCAAAGAATAATTAGTTAATGCCATATTTTCAAATTTTTGAATAAATTTAGTTTTTATAGGAACTGAGTTATTAATAAGAGTGATTACTACATAATATTCTTCGTCGAGATGTCTTATTAATTCCAATATAATTTGAGGAGAAACCGTAGGAAAGAGAGTAGTCAAGCGAAAAAACGCATTCTTGAATTGTTTTTTTATAAACAATTGATCGTTAAATTCAGTTTCTTTCGTTCTACATTCACGATAAAATTGATTTATAAAATATTTTCTATTGAAAAATGTCCAAAAGATTGCTGTTATAATGCAAGTAATTATTAATACCAGGCAGAATAAAACAAAAAGAATTTCTGCATTAGATTTAACAGGAAAATATCTGTCGTAAAAAATCATTTCGCAATTTCCTACACTGTAATTCAAAAATGTATATATTTATTTATGTAAAGAACTAGATATTACAATACGTATGGGTAAATTAATCAGAATCGAGAAAAGATTGTGCCGTGAACTCACTTATTGCAAAATCCTTTATTTGAAAGACAAGCTTCGAACCAAATTCTTTTAATTTCATACTTTCGTGGTAAAGTAATATTCGAAAAGAAAGAAATTGGTTTACATTTCTTACGTTTCTCACAACATACATGACAAGCGTATTTCTCTTCCTTGCATAAACAGTCCTGAGAAATGACAATATGTTATTAAATAATAAAAAATAACGTGAAATAATTAAAATAGAATGGATAAACAATGCAAAATTAAGCGATTGTAAGGTATAACTTGAAATTGAATTCATTGATAATTCAATTCCCTGATGTTAATCAGAATTTTCGGCTTTAAAGAATGTCCTTTGAAAGAAATGTCCTTTTTATAAACAATTATATCATAACGCGTAACTAAAACTAAGGATAATTCATATATTAGAAAATATACGATTATTTTAAAAGAAATAAAAATACAAAATCAATTGATAATAGTAAAATATAAATTTTTTTTGGTTTTAAAATTAAAACAAATAGACAATTCGAAAAAGTAAAAATGAAAATCAAAGACTAATAAATCATTAAAAAAATAAATAAATAAATAAGTAAATAACATAAACAAATAAATAATAAACAATTGAGAAAATGGCTAATTAAAACAGAAACAAGAAATTTAAAAAACCTTTGCTTGTTTAATTAATTAAAGATTGTTCTTGTTTCTACATAAATAACAGAAGTAGTAATAAAAATGTTTAATTACATAAAATTAAAATAGAATTATGAAAAAAAATAAATATAGCTATAAAAATATACGCCACCAAAATTTATTTTGACATTTTATTTAAAAAACGTTTAATATTTTTAATTGCTCGAATTATAAAAAGGCAAAAAGCTTTAATTTTGAAGGTAAGAATGAGTTTATAAAAAACAATTCAAATAAAATCGTTAAGTCCGACACTGCTCGAGGACTCCTCTTGATATCCCCACTCCCTTGGCCTTTAACCATCATCATTTAATAGCATGTTTTTTCGACCTGTCCGTAATCAATTCCGGATTCTCCAGAACGGTAAGCTCCACCTTAACTACTCGGCCATCCAGCCATCTAACTATACTTTATTTATGAGCATAATGAAAGTAGATGTATTGTATGTGACATCTGTTACAAATGTGATAATTTTGCTGTTTAAAATTTTATCCAAATTAGAGTTTCTTCTAGTTCCCAGATTAAATTAAGATATGGAAATGTGGTACGGGATACGGGAAAAAATGAGTCGCTATGCACCGTATCCATTCGGACTCTGATGGGCAGAATGCATAAAACTACTAAACACTGGTAGTTGGTTTCAGGTTCGCACCTGACCAACGGACTGGCCATAAATGGAGTTTTTCCGGATTTTATTTACGTTTCTAAAGCCTGAATAGGGACCAACTTTCATAGAAAGATCTCCAGGTAGTGCTGTGCGATGCATCGATGTTTTTGTTCGTCGATGCATCGACCTTCCGATGTTTTTGAAACATCGATCCTGAATCGATGTTAGCAATATGTGAATTTCGATTCATCGATGAATGCAGTTCATTCTTTGTTCCTAATGTTACCACCTGTTCGGTTTTCACCCGGACAGTCCGGGAATTTCGTAGATATTGTGAAATTGCGATAAAACAAAGTTCTCGCAAATATGTTTACAAATTTACACTATTTTAACAGTGAATGAACTCACACTCATTGAAACTCATCCGCAACTCTGCCATGTTAGTCTGTTTACGCCGACTTGTGGCGCGCAACCTGTCGACTTTGAGGCCGTATGGCCAACGGTCAAGGTGACAGCCTACCTGTCTGGGGGACCCGGGATCGAATCCGGACGGGTCAAGGAATCCCCAGGAATTTTTCGGGGGGTGGTCTGTTCGGATATGTCAGGCCCCGTCCCTCACCACCCGGTCGCCCCATTGTGGGCCTGGCCGAACCCATAATGGGCCTGCTATAAAAGGCCCTCTTAGTGCCCACAGGGCGGAAATAGTAAAAAAAAACCCTGTCGACTTTTTTTTGCATGTACGATCGTACACGTATCAAATAGAGCTAAGTTATCTGTACCTGTTCTTTCTTAATTTAGGTTACTTACGTTACTCCTACGCAAGTCCCTAGTCCCTAACTGTAACTGATTTAGAACCGGCATGCACGTTATTCTTCGCATTGTAAAATGACATTGCGCATGCGTCAGGAACTTCTGTTCGAACAAACCCGGTTTTGTTTTTTTTTTTTAAATTGTTTGAGTTTATCTTAATTGAACATCGATGTTCCTTCCAATGGGCATCGATCAAACATCGATGTTAAAATTATAGACATCGCACAGCACTTGTCTCCAGGAGGTACCCTTGGCAGATCGCCCAAGAGATGCATTGCATTATTCTATCAATTCAAACCAATCCTTATCATATCACTAAATCAGGGATGGCAAAGTTTTTTGACTTCGCGTGCCATAAAGTAAGTATAATTGTTTTTTAAATAGTTGCATAACGAAGTTTTAGACTTCAAGTAACAATCTTTAAATAAATATAGTGAATATGCTTTAATTATAATAAATATAAAGAATCTTATTGGGAAAAGTATGATGATATATTGATCTGAATACATAACCATAATAAACAACTGAAAATTAACAGTAAAAAGTTTATGTTACGCGCTAGAGTATTTCTCTTTGCACGCTTTCCATAGGTTTGCCATCCCTGCACTAGAATGATACACCACGGTGTTAAGAAACGAAGATACTCAACAAGTCTGGATCTGTCTTTAAGTGATATTAGATTAAAACATTTCATTTGAATGGCAAATATATTTTCAAAATAACATCACAATTTTACGTTAATTTTCAGCCATTCATTTTTACATATTGACTTACAATGTCAAATTACTTTATACCAATCATTTAATTATCCTTATTATAGCCCGATATTTAGGCGATCGTTTGGTGATTTATTGTATACTACTCGGGCTTTGAGATGTTATTATTTATACTGTTTCTATATCCTATTGACATAATTAAATCAGCATTTTTATCATTTTAAAATTTATCCAATAATAATAATTCATAAAATACTCACTGCTAACTTATTGTAAACACATATAGAATTCAGGCAAGATCCTTCTAAACAAACACGAGTGTGATAAGCGCAACCATTCCCGTCTTCTTCATCACTAGCCTCCCCACATTCGTCAGTTAGTCCGTTACAGATTAATGCTTTTCTGCAATCTTCGATTGTGTAACTGCAAAGTTTTCTTTCCGAACGTGGAACAATTTTTCCATCATCTGTGCAGCAAGGAGATGCTTGAGGACTGCATAATTTGCCTTTGCTTCTTCGAATAGTACAAGGTCTGTCGTCCGTATCTCCGGGAGGTGCACAATTAGGGTCATTTAATTCGCACTCCTCTTTTGTTCCACAATCACAGTCTTCATTCTGCTCCAAAATTCCATTTCCACACGAAGGAGAAATCGTCTTGTTTATAAAACACAATTTACCTAAATTTTAATTTTGTTTATTTACAATATGTGCCAATATACTAGATAATATCATTTTTAAATATTCTAAAGAAAATTTATTTCAGATAATAATTATAGTTTATAGTTTTTATATCGAATTAGATTAAATATTAAATTATATATAATATTAAATATCGAATTATAACTGTGGTTTTACAAAATACATGCATAATTTTTCATACCTTTTCGATGCAAGCCTCCAGAAATAGAGTCCCAAAAGCAATCCAGTTTGTATTCTAGTACTTGCTTCCGAATATACTTAAATTCCCGTAATCGCATTAGAACTGGAGATTGAAAACGAACAGAAGTTTTGCAATCTTCTATGAAATCAAAATGATATGGCACACCAAAACCTCTGTAGAGTTCTCTTGAAAAATAAAACATAAAATGAGCAGTAGACAGACGATAAGGACCAATCCACGTGGATGTAATTCCAATGTTTTTGGGTACATCTTGCCTTTCAGAATTCATACATATACCTTCATCTGAGTGAACACCAAAATATGATATTCCTTGATGTGTTCCTTGTAAAGCTACTCCGCTTATAAAATGCACCCAACAAACATTATTTTTGTAATTTGAAGCATCCTTCAAAAATGCTTTTGCATTCGATTCATTTTGAATAGAATAACCCACCGAATTTTCATTTTTAAATATTTTTATTTCTTTAAGTTGAAACCTAAAATCTAGCATAATTTGTCTATGATTTCTAGTAATAGGAAAAAATCCTTTTATAAAATCTACTCCATAATTCAACATCTCAATTATAAAAACCAACCAGTTAATTAAATCAGCTTCATTACCGTTATATTCTCTGAACAATGAAGGTGTAGCTATCAATGTCATTGTACAAATTTTGCTGTTTTCCATTATTGCTTGTTGTGCCAGTTTATTGTGATTTAATACATTGTATTCATCTTGAATACTTATTCTAGATACGATCGTATGAAGACCATCGTAATCTGGACTCAAACCGTAATACGCATTAGTAGCGAATATCATTCCTTTAAAATTATAATTGTTTAAAACACCAAACACTTTTGAGTTTTTAACTCCAACAAGAAATCCACTGAAAAGATTCGCTTCGAACTCTGATAATTTCGTGATGTTGATTGTTTTATAGTCATAAATTTCAATTGTAGCATCATCATGAATCGTTCTCATTCTTTCTGCTTTAATGTGGAAATTAATATTAAACGCTTGAAAATTCATCATTAATTTTTCTGGTTTTTCTTTTAACTTTTCATATCCTTGGTAAATCGAATCATTATTTGAAAAAGCAAACTGAATTTTGATTCGTTGTTTATCAAACGACGGTTCTGATCTTTTCATATTCATAAAAGAAAAGATGATACATAACATAAAACAATTCCTAAGATTCCACATTTCCATATTTATTTCGACACAGTTTCTAATAATTAATTTAAATATATATTGATTTTTCCTAGGCTATTATGTCAAATCTTTCATTATTTTAACATTATAAAAATTCTATCTTTTTTACAATTACTTACCTAGCGTATTATATTAATAAATGTTCATTGTTGTAATTATTAATCAAGATATTATTACCGATATGAATTTTTATGGTTAATATTTTTCATTATCTTGATTAGTTTTACAAACTTATTTATTATTACGATTATTCATTTCTGATACAAATCGATAATATTTACATATATGTAAATTTTCTTGCATGCCATATTATATGTAATCTCTGTTTACATTTTACTTGTTCATTGAAATTCGAAATTTTCACAAATTCGTTATATGTAAGTCAGTATATAGTTGATTCTCGATAAGTGGAGATGAAAATTTTTCAGTTACGGAAATTACTATCATGATTAAGGGCTAGTACACATTAGGCGTTGGGCGTTGCGTTAAACGCGCGTAAGCAGAGTACACACCGCGCGTTTAGCTCGGCGTTCGACGACCGTTAGTAGGGCGTGCGCACTGGCTCAGTTTGGCAATGGACGTGAAAGTAATTGCTTATGTGTGGTTCCTCTATCGTCGCTATAGAAGACGATGGCAGAGGCAAAGAGAATTTTTGGTGCACCCAATATTACGAGATAGACTGACGCATGGAATGTTTCTGACGTTGTATCCAAAACTAAGACAACACGAACCCAATTTTAATTATTTTAGAATGTCTATAAAATCATTTGACGATGGCTGGTCTCTTTTGGATTTCATCAATAAATAGATCAGTATCAAAATGATCTTTCTCCATTTCGGCCAACGTGCGTCCACTCTACCCGAAAGCGCGTGATCGAATGTACAACAACCATGGCAGCACATGTATCTCAAAGCGCACGGCTGACGCCCGCGAAACGCGCGTTCTAACCAAAATCTATCAATGCGCGCTTGGCCAGAAGCGCGTGTTTGAGTGTGTATATCTATGCGGAACTCTTGGTTCTTTAAAACGCGCGTTACCAAAACGCGCGCTTCAAAACGCCTAAGGCTGTAAACACATTAGGCGTTTTTAAACGCGCGTTTTAAAGAACCAAGGGCCGTATTCTGGTCGCTGTCTCTCGTCTCTCGTCTCTCACAAGCCGGTCGCTGATTGGCTAAGCCAAATGATTAGCCAATCAGTGACCGGCTTGTGAGAGACGAGAGACCAAAGACAGTGACCAGAATATGGCCCCATGTAAAAACTTTCGCATTATTTTACATTTGTTTAATATTTATACAACATACATAAATTTTTCCTACAGTTAATTTATAAACTCAATTTTTAAAATGTTCAACTACAGAACACTTACGATGATCTGAACTAATTTTTGGCCGGATGACTGAGCGGTCAAGGTGGATCCTACCTCTCTGGAGGACCCGGGATCGCATCCGGATGGGTCGAAAAATATTCAGGAATTTTTCGGGAGGTGGTCCTACAGATATGTCGGCCCCATCCCTCACTATCCGGCCTCCCATTGGGCGCTGGCCGAACCCATAATGGGCTTGCTAAAAGAGGCTCTCATAGTGCCACAGGGCGGAAAGAGTAGAAGAAAAAACAAAAAGATCTGAAGTAATTTGGGATCGAAAATTTATGTACCGTGCTAATTAACTAACAATAAAGAGCAAAATAATATAAAGTTACACAAAAAATCGTGCAATTAAATCAAATTAGGAAATATTTACCTTTTTTAATAAAACTGTCGCGTACAAATTTTGTTTCAAAACGTGAGACATTTTTTCCTTCGTCGAGAGTAGCGACAGAAGTCTGGCAACACTGATACCATGAAACTGATTATTATTTAAGATCAGAAGTATTCCGTTGTGAGTTTCATGTTTATTTTTTTGATTAATTGAATTATTTATCAGTTGCATATAAGAACTGTTTGAATCGTAAATTATTGAAAATAAGCGCTTATTTGATTGAAATATTGAAATTGAATATTTTCAAATAATAATACATCAAATGTAAAAATAAATTATATTTGATGTAGCAGATTTTAGTAGAATCACATCTACTAAAATCTGATTGAGGTATTGAAAAGTACTCGAATATATTCATTCCATAATCTGTTTCTACAAATTTCTTTCTTCATTATTAGATTCATTATTATTATTTTGTTCTGTTAAATAACATCAAACCTGTCATGTTGATTTTTGCCAAAAATACTTGCATTTTGAAGGCTATGCATGCACGAGCATTGTCGTGACGAAGGAGACGGACTCGATTGCACTATGGTTCTGGTCTTTTGATACCAGCTTCCACTGTAATTGACTCAAAATGTTGCAGGAAATGTCTGACTAGGGGGAAACAAATTCTGGTAGATATTCACCTAGGTAGCCCATGTATTGTGTTTAACAACTTAGTCCATGCGACTGTGCTGACTTTGAGTAGCCCACTTGACTGTTTGTGGAGTATTCTATGTTATATGGTTTTAAAGAGTGTGGGGCAAGCCCCCACCTGGATGTTGAGGTGCGAGTGATGGATAGGACCGAGGCACGCATCTACATACAAAGCGTGTAGAATAGTGGGTAGACTGATACATGTTAAAAACTGATCTTTGGAGAAGAATATCAAGCAAACGATCAACAACTGTGGGGGTGGTGTGATTTATGTAAAAAGTACAAAATAAAACATCAATTTTGCTAAAAAAAAAGAAGTGAAAACAAATGGCACCTCGATAATGGAGGTGACTCTGTTGGGGCTACCTAGGTGACTGTTTACCCAAATTCTTAATACACAATCCCATTATTTTTGAAAATACAATTGACATGTTCTTTTCGTGCTCCTGACTTTTCTTGCTTTATGAGTCCTGGAGATTGTGATCTTACCCGAGGCTTAGTTGTCGTAGGCCTTCCAAAGCATTTTAAGGGTGTTTGAAACTGGTAACATTATACTCTTGTGTTAATGATATCTAAAAAGTCCAAAAGTATCACCAGTATTTTTAGTAGCAATGAATGTGTTTAAAATTTACATGGCTTATATTTATATTTTCTATNAAATTGGAGTAAGGTCACCAATGACATGTCCTGGTTCAGGTAGGAATGCCAAAATTATGACCAAATGCAACATTAAGAGACTGGAACTCTTAATGTTGCATTGCTGTCAAAAACAAAACTGATATTGAAAGAAAGTTACAATTCCTACTTGTTCAGATATGCAAAAAGAGCAGATCCAAAGAAAGTGTGGATATCTGTGGAGAAAATTCAAAGATTATACATTCATCTTGGATGATGACTACTCCAAAGACATTCTGATATAAATGCTAATGCTGGATTTTAGTCAAAGAATGTTCTGGAAGTGCCCAATGAGAAATTTATAGATTTATTATTAAATATAATATTATTACTGTAATTTTATGTGGATAAACTGCAGGTTATATTTGTTAAAAGGTGTGTACAAAAAGTACATCATTGTATGCAATAGGGAAGGAAGGGACCAAGACATTGTTTACAGTGGTATTAGGGGCATACAGGTTTGTTTTTATAAACCTAGTCAAATGAATAAACTATCAGTTAGAAACTATTAGCATCATTTCTTCAATGTTGGGAGTCCATAAACTATTGTACATGTAATTAAAGGAAATGAAGTTTCTCAAAGTACACCATTGTATGCAACAGGGAGGAAGTGAGTTGTCAAAAGTGGCTCAAAAGCAAGTTATAAGCTCACTGCTATAAAGTGAATTTTGACCACTAAAACTAATTATATCTTTAAAATGATAGCCCTTGCTTGACTGTGTTTTCTTTTATTTACACGCAACAGTATTATTTTCTTTCATTTTTCTAATGAAATCAAAACTAACAATGATATCATTGCAATTTTGGTTTACTTACTTCATTTTTTAAACTCTACAGTGTAGAAATTCATTTTACATTAATTAAAATGACATTTATATAAAATTGAAATTATTATTAAATAACTTTTGCTTTAGAAGACAGAGTAAAATAAATTTTTATGTAACATTTTCTAAACAGTAATTGGATAAATAAAACAAAATTTCAGCATTCTATCAGATGACCTAACAATTACAGTTTGTCAAGTCTTTATCACTTATGGAAATACAGTGGTGCTTTGTGCTTCATATTTAATTGCAGGAGATCATTCGAAGTTCAAATCAATTTTTCTCATTATAAATAATGGAAAGTGAATTAATCCATTCCCAGACCCTGAACAATTCCCATTTTGAAAAATTTAAAACATCAAATACACATAATTTAAAGTAAAATAACACAGTTAAATGTCCTGATAATAAATTAAAACATGAAAACTGTAAATAAAATACATAAATACTGTATAATAAAATTAAAATTTCATTTACTGGTTGCACACAGTTGGCTTTGGCATTTTAATACAGATGTGTGATTTCATGTAAAATTTAACATATTATAGATAATTTGAGATTGTATTATTTGTTTAGAAGCTTACTTTAAACTGTACTTTACTTGATTTTATTCAAACAAAATGTGATGTTTTCAGATAAAAAGCATATTGGGCATATTATACTTTAAGTTTCAGAAAGAATGTAATGCCATATAAATGGTAAAAAAAATTATAATGTGTATGGCAAAGATGCTTCTAAACTTCAAACATGTCAAACATAATTTAAAAAGTTCTGTTTAGGAGATTTTGAACTAAAGGATACAAAACATACAGAGTGCCCAAAAGCTATTGGCAAAGAAAACTTGCAGGAAGAAATTGTTAAAATCAACCAATAACACACATTACAGTATATATAACCAAACACACCAAAAATAAAGTAAAAAAAGCACTGAAAACCAATAAGTATAATGCAGGAGCAAAAGTGAGAGACAACTTGGACATGCAACAGATTGCATTTACATTTCAAGTGCAATTTTTTAGTAAGCATGCTATTAGAACTCCAAGGTGAATTTTTGTGGAATTTTGCATTCAAACTCTGGAGTGCTTAAAGTAAGAGTTGTTTGAAGTACAATTGTTTGAACAAACTTTTTTACCATATAGCTTCATTTCTTTTCATTTATCAAATAATACTAATAAAATATATAATAATAAATGTTAAGAGATAGATTAATTGAATTATTTATCAGTTGCATATAAGAACTGTTTGAATCGTAAATTATTGAAAATAAGCGCTTATTTGATTGAAATATTGAAATTGAANATATCTTGTCTAGTTAATTTTTTTGTTTTTGTGAATTTCAATTGCATTTTAACATGAAATTTGCTACTAGAGAATAATATTAGCACTAAGAACAGATTTCTGGAGTTAAGAAAGAAAGAAAGATTTAATTATGGCAGCTAGAAGGAATGGACTTTCTAATTATAATCTTACAATTATTATAATTAATTAAAAACATTTTTTGTTAATCAAACAAGGGGTGGTAACTAAGAGATGTCACAACAGTAAAGTAATAGCACATGAGGGGGCTCACTTGTAGTGGCAGAACACATGGTAGTGAAAGAACAATTGCATGTTCTATCTTGCTAAAGCTTGCCATGACCCCCAACTGGATTTGTCAGGACAGTTGCAATAAAATGAAGCCAGAGACTCTAATCCAGTGTGTGTATAACTATTGTGAAAAACACAAAGAGTAGTCCAAGAAATCAATTGTGCAGCATTTTTGTGATGAAAATATCAGTCACAGGCAGATATACAGGATCATCAAGAAATTGGAGTAAGGTCACCAATGACATGTCCTGGTTCAGGTAGGAATGCCAAAATTATGACCAAATGCAACATTAAGAGACTGGAACTCTTAATGTTGCATTGCTGTCAAAAACAAAACTGATATTGAAAGAAAGTTACAATTCCTACTTGTTCAGATATGCAAAAAGAGCAGATCCAAAGAAAGTGTGGATATCTGTGGAGAAAATTCAAAGATTATACATTCATCTTGGATGATGACTACTCCAAAGACATTCTGATATAAGTGCTAATGCTGGATTTTAGTCAAAGAATGTTCTGGAAGTGCCCAATGATGATAAATTCAAACAGAAGCTTCCTCTTTGATTGGCAGTTTTTCCTGAGGGAATCTCAGACCCATTCATTACTCCTTAAGGGCTTGTTGTTAACCAAGATGTGTACCTGAATCAATGCATTGTTAAAAGGCTCTTTCATCAAGAAGAATCATTCTGACTACAATTATGTGTTTTGGTCAGACCTGGCATCATCACATTATAATAAAAAAGTCATTGATTATCTAAAGGAGAAGAAAGTGAATTTTGTTGAAAAGTCAGATAATTCAGCTGCCATTCCAGAACTTTGACCAATTGAACAATTTGGTCAATTCTGAAGGGCTTAGTGTATCCCAAAACTTGGACTGCCAAAAATGTTCAGCAACTATTATACAAAACAGAATAAAGTATTGCTTGAAGAAAGTTGATATGAATGTTGTATGATACATGGTTATTAAGGTACCCAAAAAACTAGCGGTGCTTTCTGCTCAGTTATAAAAGCATTATTACTTGTTAATTAATTAATGTTCAAAAAGCTGTTTTGTTAACATGTATTGTTAAAATATTAAATTATTGATTTTTTTCATAAATATCACTGGCCAAAATTTGTGACATTTTTCAGTTACCACCCCTTAAATGGATGAAGTAAACATTTAAAAGTTTGCTATTATGAGCCACTATCTTGTTTTAACAATGATTGTTGTGCTAAAATATAAATTTTTGTCTATAATTTCATATCTTTTATTATCAAGACTTATTATACTGGCTTTACAGATAATGTTACAAAGTTTTACAGAAAAACATTTCTTTATTTTACTTAATATACCTGCTACTTAATATTTTTGTAAAATTTTGTAACATTATCTGTAAAGCCAGTATAATAAGTCCTGATAATAGAAGATACAAAATTATAGACGAAAATTTATATTTTAGTAAGAAAAAGGACATTGAGGCATTTTAATTAAATGATTGTTGTGGTTTGCATAATTGCTTGTTTCTCTGTTCTTATTTTGTGAAATGGAAGTGAGAATCAAATTTTTTTACAAAAAGAAATCTTTCTTGCATTCTGCATTCACTTTCACTGGTAAATATCTTTCTGAATTAAGTTTAGAGTTTTGTATAGTGAATGAGAGACAAGCAGTCAACTCTGGAATTCATATCAGTGGCTACTATCAACATTAAAATTATTTTGTATTGAATTTTATTATTATTTGATAATAAAATTAAAATAAATGAAGCAATATGATGATAAAATATTTTGATAGGTCTATGTATTTTGCAGACATGAAGTGTAGAGGGTTCCCTCCCAGTATTTTTTTTTCATTTCACTTTTTTATAATTACATCTACAATGAAGTGAAATAGAAAAAACAATGCTTTAATGTTTGAGATGGTGCTTTCTAAACTGCAAACCATTAACCAATAAGTATCATGCTTTCAGTAGTTGCTGCAGAGACACAAGGTATATACAGTGGGAGAGTTAAGTAAAGGTTTATCTCTGTTTTTTGTAATATTCTGTAAGATATATGCTGTCACAGGTTATCCACACAAAATTACAGTACTTACTTACTTATCTTACTTTTCATTATTTTTATTTTTTACCAGAATATATAGATTATATTTATTATAAAAATGAGTGAAGCTGTTAAGGATGGTGAAACTGAAAAGACCAGTAATGTTACAACAGATCAAGTGCCTCTGATTCCAACAATTTCTGATCAAGAAAAAGAATTAGCCAGTTTATCTTACCAAGCCTTTGAAAAAGGAAAATATGAAGATTGTCTTTTATCTCTCAGTCAGTTAATTGCTACTAGATCAAATGACCTTAAAGTTTATCATAACAAAGCAGTAGCTGAGTATTATTCTTCTGATTTTATAAACACAAATGACTTCCAAAAAATACTTGTTGATATTTGTAACCAGGTATGAAAAAATTTTCTGTGATTAAATGTTGCTTAATGCTTAATATTATATTTCAACTTTAATAATGTTACTACATGTATGTATGTGTGTATATATATATATATTTTTTTTAAACTGATGATTACACTATTTCATATTCAATAGCTTTATAATCTTAAATAACTTATATTGTAACATTGCATATTCATTTATTTACTAATATAAGTAGTACAGTATGATCTTATTTTACATAATAGTTTGCATATCAGTAAATGCAAGTAAAACAAAATTCTGCATAAATTTAAGCTTTACCCCTTAAGATTATCTAGATATTTATGCAACCATTTAAAATTAATAGAAAAATGTTAAAATGTGTTTAATGCCACTTTTTCTTTGTGATTTGGGTTTTGTTGCATAGTGCTAAAAATTTTAGTTTCAGTTTTATTTTCACACAACTTACTGTAAATACTGTACAGTATGAAACCAGATATGAAAAAGTTTTCATTATTGTACACAAAAAAAATTTCTGCTTTCTTCATGTCCACATTAGAACCTTCTATTTTTTATTTGTTTTGATAACTTTTTCTCATATGTAGGCTATAGAAAACTGTTTCTAATTTTTATACTATTACTTTTGCTCCACAATGAATTTTATAATAATTAATTGTGGAATTCATTGTGCACTAGAGTAATCAGAATTATTCTTGTGCATTCGCTATCTGTGAAATTACAAATCCACTTAAAATAAGATTCTACTATATAGTCGTTTAGGTATAGATGAAATATTAAAAACTTACCAATTAATAAATATTATAACTATCTTAACTGTGTATTCATAACTCATAGGGCTACAAATGGGTTACTTTTTCAATTATTTGTTACTTTTCTATTTTATTATTCTCAGTATTAGGTTGCATTTTGTTACTATTTCTCTCTCAACAATCAATTCTAACACATTCAGTATGATAATGTAGATTAAAAAAGGCAATGTTGTTGAAAAATCTAGAAGAAAACACAAAGACATTCAGAAAAAACATCATTTATAGTGGTGTTACGCTTGAAAGCAATTGCATTTTTCAGGTGTCATTTGTGCTGTGGAGTCTAGAGAATCTACAGCACAGTCTTGTATGAGTAACTCATACTTGAACTTTCTAATTACTGATTGCTATGAATATATATAAATTACTCTTAGTTCTAAACCGAGATACCATAGGAATGGGCATCTTATCTAAGTTGCAGACTACATAAGTGTATGTCTTCTGATCCTGTAATACTAAAGGAAATACATTGAGGTTTGTTTTGGATTATGGTCTGAATGAATTGGGCAAAATTATCTGTGTGTCATTCATTCAGAAAATTATGTTGTATTTTCATTGTCTTGTCTTTTTAGAGATGAGTATTATGTACACTATATAATTTTTGCAATGAGTTATCAACTTCATGATCTCAATATAACAGTTATCAAAATTTCAGTTATAATTTCTAAATGACAAATTCAGATATATTAAAGAAAGATTTTAATGTAGAGTAGTTTCCTACTGACATTCTCTATTTTTACTTGTCTAAAATCCTGCAAACTTTGTTCAAAGACATTACCAAATCTAACAATAAACATCCAGACCTTCAGATGTAACTTAATTTTATACTCTTGTGCTACATAGTATCTATTCATAAATACAAAATAAAGACAAGAAGTATACATCAACCTATGAAGAGTGAAACATTGACACAGCATATATACATTTTACTTCCAGATCTTTCAGATATAGTTATTCATATATTTTAAGGATGATGTTGCTAACAGAAGTGACAGCAACTTTTGCAAGCTTTCATGATCCATAGTAAATTGGCACTCAGTCAGAATAATCATAGATTTTATCTATCTCATGCCAGTATTCTAGAAAAAAAGCAAATTCTTTAAACATTTTACCTTGAATTCATGCCTTAGCAGTAAAGACAAGACTTTCTTTCTCTTGCTTATTTTATTTTTAATTTTTGGTCATCTTTAATATTTAATAAAACATTGCTTTTAATTAGTTAATTTTATTATCAATTATAATCATTTTTTTTTTTTTTAAATCTGTATTTTTGAATTTTGTTCTTCAAATTTTAACTTCATTCCATCCAAACTTTTACATAACATTATTTCTTGATTTATAAGTCTGAACATAGTACAGTCGACCCCCCTATAAGATCATAGATACGTTCCATTCTTTAGGAATTCATTCTTACGAGTCCTTCCAATCACAGCCCGATACGTGTCAAGTTTACGGACTACGGCTGATTGAAAGGTTTTCTTCCATAAAATTAATCAATTCTAGACTAATCCGACTCAACATTTCCAAAATACGTATATATTTTTTGGGAATAATCCGTATAAACTACGCTATAAACAAAAAATTGTAGGATTACTTACCGAGTGTCACCATTCGACATTGCCATTGCTCAACATTGTTTTCGTCGCGGAACAGCTCAGCAAAGAGCGGCCGATTTCTAACAACTTATTTTTCTGTGAAAACTTCGTAGAACTTCGGAGACATCATTAATATAAATAATTTTAATCGCCGTTGAATAAGAAATGTTTCTTTCACAAGAAATGTATAAAATTACAGTACTGTATTAGACTTACGGTACCTAATTTACATACTGACAGACGATAGTTAGCGTAAAAATCTCCGTAGCGTGGCGCCACGCTAGACGGCGGAAATTATATATTTAATTATAACAAAGTTACAATAAGTTAATATATAATTATATATACAGTACCTAATTTATATATAATTAATATATAATTATATGTACAGTACCTAATTTATATATAATTTATATAATACTGTCCAGACGATAGAAATCTCTCTGTAGAGTGGCACTATGGACGGCGGGAAAGTAGTTTGGCTGCCCGATGACGTTTTACGTAATTATAGGAGTTTTTTTTACCTTTTTTTACAGATACCATCACAATTTTTTCGCAGTTTTATAGGAATCGTAATTATATGGGGTCGACTGTACATTAAATAGATTGAAAATGTTTACAATATTTAATTCACTATGAATGAATGAATGATATGTTTTTTCCTTGTAACTAAAAATATATTTCTTTGGAATCTAAATGGGGATATATATATATATATATATATCCCCATTTAGATTATATCCCCATTAGATATATATATATATATAATTTCAAATAAATAATACATTATGCATTGTTTAATTAATCTAAGAAATAGAATATAAAAAAATAAAAAGAAATTGGTTTTTTCCTCCTCTCTTCACAGTATAGGAACAATCATACTGTATTATACAACACAAGATACCATATTTTTTGAACCATGTATTAATTTCAGAGTTATTCACAAACTCATTGAAAAAAGGCTTTTACAGTAAGACCCCACTTAATGCAGAGGATGCATTCCTAGATGACAAAGTGCTAAACGAAACAGCGTTAAACAAGGTCATTTTAACATAGAGTAAATAGGGAAAGGGAAACACACAACCAAAAATAAACAGATTTTACTTTAATTTTAAGTTATTTTTATATTAATTTGCATAATAATATATGTTAAATAACACAAACATATGCACACAGAAATGTAAAGTTTATTTTTTATGACAGAGGTTCTGGCTCTTCTGAAATTCTTCTTTTTTGCAATAGTTATATAGTTGCTGTAGACTTGCAGTTGTATAGTTTCATTTGTCGCTTTTTTTTTTTTTTTTTTTCCTTTTCTTAAGCAAATGTCAGTAGCAGAAGATCACATCCAAAATGCTTCGTTCTGCTTTTCCATTCCTTTCAAAATCTGGATCATTTGCTACAATTTGATCAATGATTTTGTTTATTATTACCAAACTTTTACTAAGGAAATCTATAGAGAAATTCTTTGGGTTCTTCGTTTTCAGAGCCATTATTTTCCAGTTCTACATGAATTCCTTGTTCTACCAGTTCTTGAAGTCATATGTTGGTAAGGTTCTCACCAGAAACCTTCAGTAATTCCTCAATATCCTACTACATATAGTCCTGCTGTATCAATTAGGTTGACAATTTGGTCAACCTAACAATACAGCAATAGACTCTTCTTGTTGACAATTCTTGTGTACTTTTAGCCATAACATCTTCCACACTCCATAAATGCATTTATTAGTTAATTCTTGCCAAGCGAAGACAATATTGCCTATTGCATCCATGATGTTATATTTTTTCCAAAATTGCACAAAACAAACATAGATTTAAAGAAAGTATAGTGCTATGACGAATTGCCACTTTTTACTGATTGGTTCGTGTTCATAAATAATTGTATTAGATACAAATCATTGAAATGCTGTGTTGATTTGAATCAGCGTAAATTTTGAGTTTTTTTAGGCTTCGAGCAGACTGTGTTATATTGAGGCAGTGTTAAATGGGGTCTTACTGTATTTTTTTTTCAAATTTATTAAATTTAGCTGTTATTATATATTTAAAGAATACATATCATAAAGCAATATAATAAAATTTTCTATGATTTTTTATAAGAAATGTTAGAGAGGGAAAAACATACAGTTTAAAGAAAATAATAATTCTTTTATATTAAATTAAATGTATTCTTAATATCTTTTAAATTTATTGTTAATGAAAAAAATTGTTTTTTTCTTAGTTATTTACTTAAAAATTAATTTTTCTTAAATTTCTTACAGGCTCGAATTAACATTGATAATGTTGAAACTTTGGAGGATGTAGATCATTGTATATTATTTTTCAATCAAGCCATTATTTTATTTCATCTTCATCAATATCATGCAACTATTACAATTTTAGATAAATTGTTTCAGTTTATTGAACCTTTAGGTAAGTAATACAGAAGTTTTCAAATAAGAAATTAATACTTAAATATTAATGATGCTCTTAAGGAGTGCTAAATTTTACATTGGAAAATCTTGAAGTTCCACTGAACACAGTTCAGTAAACTAAATTATTATATTAGGATTAATGTAATAGATTATTAATTCTAATAAAATAGCATTAATATCCTATATAAAATTTATATTAATTTTATAATAGGATAATGTAATACTTGCTTTCATTTGCTAAACTGCAATCAGTCTTGTTTATGTACACTGTAATGTTGCCTTGACATTTGCTGTTGATTTTATTTGAATAGAGTCGTTGATAATATGAGCAATATCAAATATATTTTACATATAGATTTTAAAAATTATAAGAATATTTGTAAAAAACAAGAATGTATAATTTTAATACATGCTTCTTGTCCTTAATTACTTATATTATGCTTGTGTCCACTTTGGAACTAGGGAAATTCTTCCAGTAAAATTTTTTGAAATCTAGTAAACTGGTAAGTAATGTTTAAATGAATAGATACATTTTCAAGGAATTTTACTGGAAGAATTTAATAAATTGAAGTTTAAAAGTCTATTCCGAAAATGTTGAAAGAACTATATGGATATATTAAAATATAAACTTGTAAATATAAAGAAAATGGTAACGTCTGATGAGCAGATAGTCGTTCAAAATGCTCGATTATAGTGGCATACAATATTATGTTACAATAAATATATTTTAATTGGAAATGGTGTGTTTCTCTTCCCTCAGTATAACAAGTCCTAGTTCACAAGAACATCCAAAGACACAAGCATAATATAATGTATAATTTCATATAATGTAAGACTTTTCATTAATATCTTTTTTAGGTTTTTTATTATGTGCAATTTACATTTTAAATTATATTTAAAAACCATATATTTTTAGATTATTGTTTATTTCTATATATAGTATTCTTGTAAATGTACTTTGTATTTTATTTTGTCCTTTGTGTATTCATTGTGTTGTAGTAAGACCTGTTTTTTTATATGTTCTAACATAATATTTTTATTATTTGTGTTTTTATGTAATTTAAACAGATGTTATATTGTTAATTGAAGGAGATATTTCTTGCCATAAGCAAGAAGTATTTTCTCCAATTAATCTATCTATATCCACTGATTAACAATGTAACATCCTTTAAAATCAGTAATCAATTAATCTTCTTTATAATTAATAAAGAAAAAAAATATATTGCTTGCATTTTTCCCCATCACATTACAGTAAAGATTATAAAACATAAGAATTTTGTTTTTAAGAAATTCTACATTTTCAGTATTGTTTAACATTGAAATTAATATAATAAATTAATAAAATTTTCAGGGCAATAAATATATACTTAAAAATTCATAAAAAATTCTTTAAAAAGACAATACAGGCATATTTTAGGTTTCAACCATCTCACAATAAAACAACCCACAGATATGATTGTCATATATTTATACCATATCATGATCTAACTTGGCTATCTCCACCAGTACAATGCTTCATTTGTTCCAATTGTTGCCACCTGTCCAATTTTTGAGTTGTGTGTCTAGTGAATACCAAAAATATCTGGGTTTTAAGAAAATTTGGCAAATCATCAGTAATTAATTATTTTTTAATGATATAACTGATTTTATAACTGATGAACAGAAAATCTGATAATTTAATTAGCAAGTCATATGTAATAACATTTCAGAGAGTCCAGATACAGAGTCTTGAGGATAGCCTTTATTTAGGGAGCAGGTTTTTTTAACAAAGCCTTCTGTCTTTTAAGAAATCATTGAGCAAGTAGAAAATATTTTGTGGTTCTTTGATATCTCTGATAAGTTTTAAAATTAAAGACCACCTTGCATTGTCAAATGAGCCTTTGATACCTAGAATTATTAACAGAGACATCAATTTCTTCTTTTTTCCTTGCTGTAGAGTACAATACAATTCAACAAGGTCATCCTCTGAAGAATGCTGAGGTGTGAAAACATATTGGTCATTGCTCAAAATCTTTCCTGAGGTGAAACTTTCTTTAAATAAAAAAAATATATACGGGAAATGACAATCCATGATACAACCATTCACAGTGCAAATACTATTTGATGGAATGCATTATATATGTAACCTGGGCTACACTTTTATATTATCCTCACGTTCCATCTCTTTTTTTTACACCTCAGGAACATAACAGTCTTATAATGAAGGCTCTCATCTACTTCAATGTGCAAAAAATTAAAATTTTCTCTGACAATGGCATAATTAGAAAACATATTAATAAAATTGTCAGGATAATAAGTATATATTTAAAAATTCAGAAAAATCTTTTAAAAAAAAGTCATCCTTCAAGTAAAGGTCTCTGTATTAACTCTACTGTAAGACTGTTATGTTCCTAAAGTGTGAAAAAGGATGAAATATACACGCATTTTTAATATGTCTTTTTTAAAAAACTTTTTTGTGAATTTTNTTCTGTAAAACTTTGTAACATTATCTGTAAAGCCAGTATAATAAGTCCTGATAATAGAAGATACAAAATTATAGACGAAAATTTATATTTTAGTAAGAAAAAGGACATTGAGGCATTTTAATTAAATGATTGTTGTGGTTTGCATAATTGCTTGTTTCTCTGTTCTTATTTTGTGAAATGGAAGTGAGAATCAAATTTTTTTACAAAAAGAAATCTTTCTTGCATTCTGCATTCACTTTCACTGGTAAATATCTTTCTGAATTAAGTTTAGAGTTTTGTATAGTGAATGAGAGACAAGCAGTCAACTCTGGAATTCATATCAGTGGCTACTATCAACATTAAAATTATTTTGTATTGAATTTTATTATTATTTGATAATAAAATTAAAATAAATGAAGCAATATGATGATAAAATATTTTGATAGGTCTATGTATTTTGCAGACATGAAGTGTAGAGGGTTCCCTCCCAGTATTTTTTTTTCATTTCACTTTTTTATAATTACATCTACAATGAAGTGAAATAGAAAAACAATGCTTTAATGTTTGAGATGGTGCTTTCTAAACTGCAAACCATTAACCAATAAGTATCATGCTTTCAGTAGTTGCTGCAGAGACACAAGGTATATACAGTGGGAGAGTTAAGTAAAGGTTTATCTCTGTTTTTTGTAATATTCTGTAAGATATATGCTGTCACAGGTTATCCACACAAAATTACAGTACTTACTTACTTATCTTACTTTTCATTATTTTTATTTTTTACCAGAATATATAGATTATATTTATTATAAAAATGAGTGAAGCTGTTAAGGATGGTGAAACTGAAAAGACCAGTAATGTTACAACAGATCAAGTGCCTCTGATTCCAACAATTTCTGATCAAGAAAAAGAATTAGCCAGTTTATCTTACCAAGCCTTTGAAAAAGGAAAATATGAAGATTGTCTTTTATCTCTCAGTCAGTTAATTGCTACTAGATCAAATGACCTTAAAGTTTATCATAACAAAGCAGTAGCTGAGTATTATTCTTCTGATTTTATAAACACAAATGACTTCCAAAAAATACTTGTTGATATTTGTAACCAGGTATGAAAAAATTTTCTGTGATTAAATGTTGCTTAATGCTTAATATTATATTTCAACTTTAATAATGTTACTACATGTATGTATGTGTGTATATATATATATATATATATAATTGATTAATGATTTTATTGAGACATTTTTATTAAAGAAAACAGATTGTTATTATTTAAATGAAGTTCAAACTTATATCTGTGATAAAATGTTAAATGTAAATACTTTTTACATTAACTAACCAGAAAATATTTTTAAAATGCAAAATACTATAGAAATTCTTTAATCTAGCATCCAGTAATTCAGTATTGTCTGATGATTATCCAGTATGCTAGTATTCTGTGAATTTAAATGTATTTGAACACATGGTATGTTAAAGTCCTTAGGCTGAAATTAAGGTGGAAATGATGGTACAAATCATGTATATTTCTTCATTTCAAGAGGTTGAGCCATGAGATCAAAAACAATGTGATTGAGAAGAATAACTCATTTTGTTTGTGTCAGTTGAAATTATTTCACTGGTGCCTTTTTGTGCCTAATACATGCATGACTGATGTATTTTCTTTCTCATAGGCCAATGTCATAATTGTGACTCTAAAAATAGGTTTCTCATACTTGGAACACATGTAGTTTTTGTGAATTGTATTGAATATGTATATGGTACATATTGAACAGAAATAGTACCACCTAAAGGTTCTATCTTCATAAAAATTGAAAATGAAGTTGTGAACTTATCATCATGTCTGATTAGTATCTTTTATCCTTACTGTCCAATATCTAGTGTGAAAAACATTTTGTGATTATTTCAGAACATTTTTTGTGCAAAATAATTTAATTGCTCCAATAATCTTTGTTGTGTTTGCAAAGATGAATGAGGTCTGACATTGTTATGATGGAAAATGATGCCCTTCCAGTTTACCAATTTCAGACACTTCTCATGGATCACTGCATTTAATTTGTCCAGTTTGTCATACACATCTGAATTCATTGTTCTGCTGCTCTGAAACAACTCACAGATTACAACACCCTTCCAGTCCAAAATTGAGAGTACAATCTTGTTTGAGTGAAGCCTCATCTATGAAGTGGTTTGTGATGGTTTGCCTTGCAGCCCCTGCAATTGTTTGCACTCAACAGTGTTGTATGTGATCCATTTTTTATTGCTTGTTATTATCTGTTTCAGAAATGGGTCTCTTTCCTCGTTTTCTTAGTGGATGGAAAATGCATTCTAGATTTGTTTTAGTCAATTTATGCAGAATCCAAGCTTGGCTATGGTAACAAGCATCAAGCTTGCTACCATAGCCAAGTTGATACAGAATTGATTTCAATATTTGGAGAATGCTCTAATCTCCTGTGGTTATGTAGTATGAACTGTTGTTGATTAGCTCTTTCTATTGTCTATCTCTTATGGCTGACTTAAGTGTGGTATGTCTTGGACAGAAAAATTTCTAGTATGAACTATCTAGTACAAACTACTACTGGAACATGTTTTCTTTCAAGGCATTCTTACCATACACCATACATATTTTATAGGTTTACACTATATTTTGCCTTTTTTAAAACAAAAAGCATAATATGCTGAAAATGCTTATTTTGCTTATCCATCTTTCAACTGACATTTAAGACACAAAATACAGCCAATCTTAATGCTATTTTCTAAAAAAAATGAATATTAATTAAAATGTCAATTTCAAATGGTTACAAATTTTCAAAATTTAAACTGAAGTTTGTTGCTTTTTGTAATGTTTACTGTTACCTATCAAAAAAAACCACATACACTTATTGGTCAATTCTATATATAATAACATTAAAAATAGTCCATAAAATCCAGTAAACTATTGAATTTTACTTTTTTAGTAAAAATCTAATAAAGCTACACATAGTTTCATTGTACAGTATTTTCTTCTTACTTTATCATACACTGATCAGTTTGTTAATAATCATTACATTATAAAGTTATATGTTCATTAAAATTTATAAATTAAATTTTTATAAATTTTAGCCTGAAAAAGCTTTAAGCTTGATAAGTTACATTGAAACAATGTTGTTTGGAAACAACAAGATTAATGAGAGCAAAACACAGGCATCAGAGAAAGATAAAGAACAAGAAAAAGACAAAGAAAAGGAAAATAATAAAGAATCAGAAACAAAAGAAAAGGATACTGTTGAGATAAATCAAAATGAAATATACAGGCCAAAACTACAACATGTAAGTTGTTAAATCTATTATATTGTTATTATTTTTCATTTTTAAAATAATTAACAGAAAAAATTCATTTAGTTCTATGTGTTGTAATATTTCTGTATTGATTTTTATTTTTTATTCTGTTTTGAACTAAAATTACAACTTAAGCCTTGGCCACACAGACTGATACATAATGCTATGAATACAGGTATACCTCGCCTTACGTCGGTAATTGGTTCCAGGAAAACAACGTAAGTCGAAAAACGACGTAAGTCGAATTTACCTGTCTCCGAATCTACTTATCACTAGGAAAGCATTTTAAATAATATATGGTTAATAAAAATCTATTTTAAGCTTACAAACAAATAAATTTTAGTTTTTAATATAGTACAAAAAAAATAATCTAAATTTACGAATGCGTGTACTGTAAATACAGTACATACTTGTATATATTTTAATATGATTTTATGTGCTTTAAACGTTTATCTAGTGATATTACGACTTCAATATTTGTGGCGGACAGACGTAAAGTCGAATAAAATGACTTAAACTTGATTTGATTTTTATTTTTCCATATACTTTTTTAACAAGCGACGTATAATCGGGAACGACGTAACTCGAAACGACGTAAGTCGAGGTATGCCTGTATTATGCTCACTATGAGTCAAAAACATTGTCACTATATTAGACAGTGAGAATGGCCACATAACACCATAGACAATACCTATGCTATGCTTGCTATGTTAAATGCATAGTTGATGATTTATGGGTACAGATTTTTGATGGATGTTTGCAGACTATGCACATGTGCAAAACAAGTAATTCTCATATGTTTTGTATACCAGTTTTATTGCCATGCAAGTATTCTTCTTTCAGAATATGTTGAAAACTTTAATAGAAGAAATTCAGATATATTTACATCTATGGAACATGTTTACTGGGAAGTACTATCAAACCGTGACACATTCAAACAGCAGCAGCTTATGATAAACACTTATGTGGAGCTGCAATAACTTCAAATAAAAATAAAATCACAAAATGTCTCATTTTTATTATTTATAAATTATGTAAATTATTATATTTGGTTAAAATTAATGTTTTTATTAAAACTAGTATTGGTCAAAACATTATATGAAATCAAAAGTTCTATCATGGTTGCGTGCTGTGTGTCCTGTTGAGATAGCACTCCCATATTAGACGGCAAGAGCTATTACTGCATTCAAGTAATGATATTTTTTAAATTTAGCATCATGTTTGCAGAGATGGTGAAATTTACCAGATTTAAATCTTTTTATTCATTTTGTGAACTCTCTTTTTTTCTTTGAGTAATTGTAAAAGTGAAATATCATCAGAAAAATCAGTCCCACAAGACCTTATGAATACTTGCCTTCTTGAAGACTGATGAAAAAATGACTACAATGTAGCTTTCTCTATGGCCACCTAGTGTAGCATACATAGCATTCATAGTGAGCATAGCATCAGTATTGTAGCAGTCTCTGTGGCCATGAATTTAGTCAATCAGTGATTTATTTATGATATAATCTGTCTTTTATACAAATTACAGATTGTTTTTTTAATATTTTATTTAAAATTTAAAATTCTTGTGAAAAGCATTCAAAAATATTTGATGCTCAAACTATCTCAAATATTGAACAAGAGACATTGTTGAATGAGATCAAAATACATTGTTGTTCTTCCAATACAAATATTGGAACTGAAAAATGAATTTGATTAGACTTAAAAGCATTGGGTACTTAATGAAAAAATAAGATTTAAATGTAAAATTTTTTAATGGGTTGTATATTAACAATTTGTGTAAGGTTTATGTAAAACATTATTTAAATTTACATTATTAATGTTTTAATTAAATTTCTTATGACTGCTGTTTATATATAAATAGTATAAAGTCTCTGTAAATCACTGTAACACAGTGATTAAATAAAGAGAAGTAATTAGCTATCTGCTGTGTGTTGGTCTACCGCTAAACCTAAAATTTATATATTTTTCGTGCGGATTTACAGAAACTTTATACTATTTATTATTAATGTTATTTCTTTCCGTAGTATAAAGCGAGATGTTACATAATGTTGAAGTCAGCCAAATTCTGCAAACGAGAAATAAAAAGCTTAATGAATTCTGGAGTTGTAAGTAGTTTGAGATGATTTATAATTATATTTTATACAAATTATTATAATCTATATTCTTATGTTTGTATCTTGTTCTAGAATATACCTGCTATCTATCTACGTAGTCAGCTGGAATATCTGAGAGGAAGTTATCGCAAATCATTAAAGGTTCTGAATACAGCCACATCTTCTGGAACTGTTCGTCCCGTCAAAGAAACTGGAGATAATCTCACAGTCATGTATTATAATAATATAGGATGTATTCATTTTTATATGGGCAAACCTCATCTTGCATCTTTTTACTTTAATAAAGCATTGAAAGAACATGATAATGCCATAGCAGAATTAACTGAGGAAGAGGAAAGAGGTAAATGAGTAAATTGGAAATGTAGTAAAATAGTTGAAATTTGTTTCTTGTAAAAATTTAAATTAAAACCAAATACATTTAGATTTGATGTACTGTATCATTAATTTATGTTGCAGATTAAATAATAATGATAAATTGCTAAATAGAGGAATTTATTCTAATACTTCTTTATTACTTCTATTAATAGAATTTTTAGATATAAAATTTTATAATTAAATTTTAATTTTAATTAGAAGTTCCAGTGAAACATGGTACAATTCTGATAATTTAAAAGAATAAAATATGGCTAATTAAAGAAATCAAGCAATAATTAATGGAGAAACATTTTTGGATCTTTATTTGGACTAACTTGTGCTCACAGTAATGCTCAAAATGAATATGTATGGTGTTTCAAAAATTTTTTAAATATAAAACTTATGTGATAAAATCTGAAGTATTTTTACAGTATTAAATAATTAATGAGAAAATTAATTTTTATTTACTCCATTTATTTATTTTAACACAATCTCATGAATAAAAAACAAGATGGTTGGCATAACAGCTCAGCATGGAAACAAGAGTTATATTTAAGGTTTGGGGAAGACTCCAAGTATTTTGTTACAATGAATGAGGTCCCCAGAATCAATCAACAAGTCCACATGGGTGATAGAAATCGTGCATCATGCATGCTGATCATGTTGTGATGCTTGGAGAAGTAGCATATGTAGAACTGTTCGAGTATTCATTACCTCATTGGTGATTTTCTCATTTATTAGGGCATTATCTCAGAGCACTCTAATAGTACAATTTGTATGCTTCTTGTACCAGAGGTATTGTCTGAGGTGTTTTCATTATTAATTCCCATGTAATGTTTGTTTATTCTTTTGCCTAAGTTTCTAGTATTAGAGCCAATATAGTAGTAGCTGTAAGTGGCATAGTAGGTCTAAAAATATTAATTGCATATAGTAATAATACTGAAACTTCTACTATAATTTTAAGCTACTAAAAGGTCATTAACATTTTTAACATATTATCAAATGTATAAGTAGCCCACATACAATCAGGCAATCTGCCACTGCTCTGGCTTTATCTGTCATTTCAGGAATTTCTTTATCTTCTCAAAATCTGCATGACTGAAGGAAGATATTTTATCCTCCTATTCACACTCAGATTCTTTAACATTATAAAGTCAACACACCTTACTACTGAGAAAGCACATTTATTAAGCCAAACAAACGTTTTCAACCCATTTCATGGGCCATCATCAGGTTAAAGACGTTCGAATGAATGGCTTTTCGAACACGTTCAAATTTAAATTATATTAGAACATATGTTAAAATAAGATTACATAAACAAGCATAACGAAATTAATACAATAAACAAAATAAAATAAAATAAAATACAAAATACAGTAATTCTCCTTAATGCAATATGTAAACATTTTTTATAGTAACTCAGTTTTATTGAGCCTGGTGGATGTATCCTCTTACGAGTTCTTTCTGATTATATATTTCCATTCCGACGGTAAAATGGTTGCATCTTTATAGTTTAAACATTTATTCGTTAAGCTAGATCTGTAGATCTCACACTTCTCTGTTGTGGATACAAGAGTTGGCGAGTGCACATTTGCAACGATTCTGGCTTCTTCCCATTTAACTATGGATCCATCTGTCTGTGCTATTTTTATAACGCTGTTGTATATTGGCTCTTTGCTATGTCGTACTTATGCTCTTTCATCCTTACGTTAAGATTTCTATTTGTGACCCCTATATATTCTTTATCTATTCCTAATTGGTCGTTCTTGTACGGTATTGCATACACTCCTGGTTGTTCTTTTTCATTAATTTTTTCTTTGTCATTTCTTAGCAACGTATATAAGGTGGGAGCTCTTTTGTACACAATATTGGTGTTTTTGTAGTTCGCGATTTCTTTCATAATCGGAGATAGACGTTTATTATTAAAGAAGTAGTGAAAGTGTTGGGATTTGGTACAAGATCTGTAGAACACCTAATTACCACATACAACGACCCTAGAAAGGGCAATAAGAAAAAACCGGACGGAAGCAGTAACATCACAAAAATTCACGTATAATAAACGTCTATCTCCGATTATGAAAGAAATCGCGAACTACAAAAACACCAATATTGTGTACAAAAGAGCTCCCACCTTATATACGTTGCTAAGAAATGACAAAGAAAAAATTAATGAAAAAGAACAACCAGGAGTGTATGCAATACCGTACAAGAACGACCAATTAGGAATAGATAAAGAATATATAGGGGTCACAAATAGAAATCTTAACGTAAGGATGAAAGAGCATAAGTACGACATAGCAAAGAGCCAATATACAACAGCGTTATAAAAATAGCACAGACAGATGGATCCATAGTTAAATGGGAAGAAGCCAGAATCGTTGCAAATGTGCACTCGCCAACTCTTGTATCCACAACAGAGAAGTGTGAGATCTACAGATCTAGCTTAACGAATAAATGTTTAAACTATAAAGATGCAACCATTTTACCGTCGGAATGGAAATATATAATCAGAAAGAACTCGTAAGAGGATACATCCACCAGGCTCAATAAAACTGAGTTACTATAAAAAATGTTTACATATTGCATTAAGGAGAATTACTGTATTTTGTATTTTATTTTATTTTATTTTGTTTATTGTATTAATTTCGTTATGCTTGTTTATGTAATCTTATTTTAACATATGTTCTAATATAATTTAAATTTGAACGTGTTCGAAAAGCCATTCATTCGAACGTCTTTAACCTGATGATGGCCCATGAAATGGGTTGAAAACGTTTGTTTGGCTTAATAAATGTGCTTTCTCAGTAGTAAGGTGTGTTGACTTTATAAGATATTTTATCACCAGTAGAAGGGACTGTCCGAATAATTTATACACAAAGTATCCCATAACTGGTATATATAAACTGTCTATTTTGTTGGTTTTACTAGAATTAGGCATACACTTGAGTACTATGGATGTAAGGAGGTTAGTTTGCCTGTCAGAGAATCCATGACAAACTGCAGTATGTCAGACCTCTTGTAATTCTTTTTTTTTCTTCAGTAAGTGTGGAGTGACAGGTGACTCTCCTTGTGAGAGAATATAGAGCAGCTAGTTTTATTGGACGTTGTCATATGATTGCCAATGAATTGATCAAAGTGTATTTGTGAAATACCCTCATGGCATGTAGGCACTCAGCATTATAGTTTATGATAAATAATAAAATCTTTATGGAAAATTTATACTTTTTTACAAGAAGTTATAGAAAGTTAATATTTTATTTACAGAAAAACTTTCTGTTCGTCCACTTCCAACTATGAATTTAATGACAAGATATCATCTCTTGTATAATTTGGGTATACAATATCTTCATATAGGATGCCCTGACAAAGCATTCGACTGTTTAATAGAAGTTGTGAGGATTTATCATGTTAATCCTAGACTTTGGTTGCGTCTTGCTGAATGTTGCATTCAGTTTACGAAACCTGTAAGTTTTACAAATGTTGCTTTCTGAAAATCTAGCCATTGTTATTTATTTACATTTCTTTATAGGAAAGTTCACTTGACTTTCATTTAAATGAACGGAAGAAGGACATGGTACAAAAAGTTGTTGGCGGGGGTATTCATAGAAAAATTATCTTATCACCGTATCTTTCAAATAATTATAAAATTAGGTTAGTGAAGATGGTCCCTTTTATGAACAATTTTACATTTGAACAATATTAAGTTATAAATTTGCACATATATACATGAATAGAAGTTAAATGTAATATTTTTATTTGAATTTATTTGTAGTGATTTAGATCAAACATCAGCCATGCCAACTCCAACCTTGGAGTTTGCAGCATTTTGTCTTCGCAATGCCCTTATGCTTTTACCTGAAGAGCAGTCATCTGGTATGTCAAGTCAGGGAAGTGTTGGTGATGAATCAGAGGCATTTCATCCACTTGATAATAATACTTCCATTATAGCTTTACCTTCTAATCCTATTCAAGGAAATGAGATTGCTTCCTTAAGGTGAACTCGCATTCTAATTTATATAAATTATGTTTTCCCTCAATTAAAATTGCATTCTTTGCAGAAATTCTATTCTTATTGCAAGTTCTTATGTTGCATTATGCTTAGGAGATGTTGTTGTTGCTCTAAAGCATGCTGAAACATTACTTCTACAACCCAGAATCTCTGGAGCTCATAGGTTTATATATTTTTTCTAATTATTTTAAAATTTAATATAAATTACTTACTTAATTTATTTTGCTTTTATAGATTATTAGCACATTTGTATGCAGCAGAAGCTTTGATATTGATGGATCATATTGCAGAAGCCATTCAACATTTGAATCCAGATCAAATAAAGGATGTATCATTTACATTACCATTTTCATCTGAAGGTGATTCCAAACCTAATGACAAACCAGAAGAAAATAATAAAATCTATGGAAATTCCCAAAGTTTGTTTTAATTATTTTTTTCCCTTTTAAAAATTTTATAATTTTAGAATATTTAGAAAATAAAAACAATTTTTTTTAATTAGACTGGTTGCCGAATACAGTGAATTCTGCAAGAATGATTATGATATATAACATGGCAGTGGCATATACACTAAGAGGAGAATTAGAGAAAGCAGGAGAAAATTTACGTTTGGTGAGTGCCAATTATTATTCAACAATTATCTTTAAAACAGAATCTATAAAGATTGCTGTCTACATCAAACTAATTGTTTTTTAATCATTGTTGTCATTTAGCATAGAATTACAGAATATGTTTGAAATTATGAAAACCAAAGCAGTAACATTGGTAGGTAATAAAGAATATAAATCTAATGAAGGAAAAACTAAAGAAGTAAAATTACAATTTGGAGAAAGCTAGGATAATGAAACAACTTTAACTAGCAAAATATTGCATTTTAGATCGTTTTTAATGTAATATGCAACTGTTTATTATCAAAATTGAAAAATGCATTAAAATGTACGAAGAAGTTTTACAACATTAGTCTGATTGACTGCTTTAAACATTAAATGTTAATTGTTTTTAATCATTATTTGCTCACAGTATAGTAGTTTAAATTGCTGGCATCTCTTACTTCAGTTACATGCTGGATGAATCACTATTATTTAATAATAGTAATCATACTTGATAAATTTTTGAGTTAAACTTTTTTAACTGGTTTAACACCAGAGGCAATAAAACCAGAATTTCTGTCAATGTTATGCCATAAAAATTTTTAAATTTTTTTAACGTCTCTGGAATAATTTAATTTTTTAAATAATTAACTAGCTATATAGTTCTATGTTTTTGAGCAGTATTTTGTGTTCAAAGTATGTACAGGATTCAAAATTATGAACATAGAATATTTACATTCTGGCCATTAATGGTGATGTTTACATTCATTATATTATTTGAACAATATCTGACCACTTGAAAATTTTTGCAATGAACACCTTGATGAAGAATAGTGAGATTGTTTGTTTTCTTAGTGTACCAGCTTCAGAGAAGATCTACGTGTTTACTGAGTTGATCCAATACCTTCCTTAACCAACTTTTATTTGTAATTTCTAATTTGAAATGCAGGAGAAATGAGGAGGATGCTGATTGTGAATTAAAATTTAATGTTGAGTATAATTTGGAAAAGACAAGAATACATGATAATATATTAAAATAATTAAAAATTAAATTTAATGTATACATGTGGTGAATGGCAACACAGGTCAAGTGTATGGTGGCAGGAAAAANGCTATGCAATTAGAAAATGTAATGTCTGTCGTATCCAACTACATAGTGATGTTTTTATTGTGTTTAAAGTCACTTAGATTTTACAAATAGGTGAGCCGTTCACAGCCCGGCACACTCATTTGTAAAATCTAAGTGACTTATACAACATTGAATTCATATAAAACGGAATAAACAACAGTGTTACAGGGGGGGTCGACTGTAGTAATTAATTTCTTTTTATTTATTTATTTAATATTTGCAGACTAAAAATTTACAGGTCACAAGGTGTTAATTAACTACTATGGCCCGCGGAAAAAACGTAAAATTTATTCTGGCCCATGTTATAAAAAAGGTTGCCCACCCTTGTACTAGATATTAAAAAAAATATTTTGATTTGTAACACAAAGTTAAAACAAATTACAGTAGAACCTCGATTATCCGGATTGTTCAAAACAAACAAAAATTTTACGAATTTGCTGATTTGCACTTGGCGAATTACGATACTGTTTATGTACGTGATGGAATGCATAACTTTTTTTGTTTCAACAACGTCTCACCCGGCACAGTGGCCATAAACTTAAATATATTTTGTGTCGTAATAAAAATATAACTTGACATACGTATTTATTAGTGATGTAACGAATATTCGGTTACTATTCGGTATTCGGCCTATTTTTCACTATTCGGCTGAATACCGAATATTTAACCACTATTCGGCTGAATACCTAAAAACAGGAGTAAGAAATAACAAAAACACAGTAAATTAATCATTTTGGTATTTAGATTTAATGTTATCGAGTTAGTGTTGTTTGTTTATACTGTATTTATTTATAACTTGTAACATGCACAAAATAAAAAAGAAAATAATATTAGTCACATGTATTCACAATTTATAATTACAAAGATCAGCACACGTACACGTCTACCATTGGAGAATCCTCGCACATCTGAAGGTCTGACCCTGCCTATCCTTCTTTTTAAGCGCTTGTCTTTGCTCTTCCATTTCTCTTTCCTCTATCGCTCTAATCCACGTATGCCTGTGCATACATCATAATACGTGCGCACAATACTTTCGATTCGTCACTTTTCCGTCGTAGAGTTCCCATTTTACAATTACGTGACTCAGCCTGGTGATAATGGAGAAAAGAGACAGATAGGACGTTGATATAAGTCACAGTTATGATTTCACAGATTCGAGACAGCTTGATAGCCCGAATGGCCCCAGGCTTTCGCTCGTGGATGCTAAGTGACTTTCATTACAAGCATTTAACTTTCCGAAGTCTATGACAACAATTGTTTGGCATTGACGGCCGCGAATTTCGTGCCAATAAGCTGCCTCGACTTGTTCGATTATGTTATTGACTCAATTTCATATTTATTTTCACATTTTCACTTCGCAGTCCTTCTCTGTTCTTTTTCCGTTATTTACACATGTAGGTCATTTCATTGTTATCCACATTTGATATCATCATTTATCACATACTTCCATGACACTCTTGTCTGTCC
>NW_019384711.1:317428-329436 GCF_000671375.1 Centruroides sculpturatus | reverse complement strand
GTTATTTACACATGTAGGTCATTTCATTGTTATCCACATTTGATATCATCATTTATCACATACTTCCATGACACTCTTGTCTGTCGCTACAACTGCCAAGAATTAACGCGATTGGCGAAACGTAGTGATAGCGGGCCAATAGAGAGCAGGATCCTTGCCATAATGCAGTTTGCGTGCCAATTTTTGTACGTGCGTTAATCAAGCCGAATAGTTTGGCGAAATATTCGGCCTGAGGCCGAATATACTATTCGTTACAACACTAGTATTTATAAAAAATTTTATTTTCAAATTACATCATTTCTATGACCAAGGGCGGCGTAAGGCATGGGCAATGTGGGCCTCCGAAGGGCCTCGTGTTTTGAAGGTTTATGCATTACTTAAAAGCCACGAACATGATGGGAAAATTTTACTTGTCATAAAACAATAAATAGTTTGTCAAATTTTTATTCATAAAAATGCAGTTTCAATTGCTTTTTATTTTATAAAATCCGTCTTCTTGCGCCACCAGAGGGCCTTTTAAACAATAGGTATTCTGTTAGCGTAGTCAGTAGTAGTCCAAATTCAATATGAACGTTTGTTTCTTGAAAATTTGATAACAATTTAAATACATTATTTACTTTTAATATTACCGATATGTCATCAAAAAGAAAATGTGTTGTATTATCATTAAAAGACAAAGTATTTGTTTCGATTATCCGAATTTTTCCTTATCTGGACTAAGGCATCCCCAATTAGTCCGGATAATCGAGGTTCTATTGTATTTTATGTTTTAACAAAGATAAAACCAACTGATGAAGGGTAATAATAGGCCCAAAATGTATATTGGTTTAATAAAATCTCAGTGAACTTTCCAGCTGAAAACTGTGGTGATAAGTTCTTCAAATTCAAAGTAAATTCAAAAGTATCTATTAAGAAGATTAATTATAAAATAAGACAAAAAGCAAATATATATTATACCAGATTTTGTGAAAAAGCAAATAATTATAATTAATTGGTTTAAAAATTTTTTGTTATATTTTTCTTAGAATTTAATATGTATACAATTCAGTATACTTTATCAGAATCATATATATATATTTATAAATATACAAACAAGAAAATGCCACAGTTAACAGAGAACACAATAACGCTGTTAGATTTATTTAACTATCATCTCAGTATTGAACTCTACATGCTTTAAATTATAAAGCTTATATATAGGTTTCAATACTGAGATGATGATAGTTAAATAAAGTGTCCTCTAACTGTCTTAGAGTTCTGTATAAACATATTATTTATAAATGGCAATAATGATTGTCTGTTAAATTTCCTAAACAGGTTGGAGTTTCAAGAAGCTCAGGCACTGATATTCCTGTACAAGCTTTGATGCTGGCTATGTATATTCAGTTACAACAAGGTAAAATATATCATCTTGATTTTTCTTGAAGTTTTAAAATCTTTTAAATGACATATTTGTAATTTTATAGGTCATGCCGATCTTGCCAGGTCTATAATAAAACAGCATTTACCTCAATACAGATAGTATTATTATATATTAATTTGTTGTATAATTTTTTCCGTTAAAAATTAGTTATAAATAAAATATTATTTTATATGTTCTTTATTTATCCTACATCATATCTGCTGTGAAGCAAAATAGACTGTACAACTGATATTTAATTAAAACATTTTTTATTATAAAATATTTCTTTTCTTATATACAATATATATTTTTTCTCACTATTTGAATTTATATAAAACAAATTTTTTCTCAAATTTAATAAATAAAATAAGGATGTCCTTTCTAGAAAATATTCTATTGCCTTGGCTCTAATCTCCATGATTAGAATATTTACAGGTTAGCGAAATGCATTTCGTTCAGATTTCCGGTAATTCACGTGGCGAATCAGGCGGCCAAATAGAGGTTGTGGAGGGCGGTGATTCAGAGTGATGTAACCTCCGCTGGAATCTGGTGGGGCACGCTCCGTCTCACTGTGACACCTTAGACTCCTAAATTTACTTATCTGTAACAAAAATGTTAGATAACTAAAAGTAAATATAATAAACAATCTTCTTCACAAGTATTGAATAAAAACTTGTCTTGCCTGCTCAGCACTAGCTTCAATTGGATTCTTAAAAACTATCCAAGTGACACTTTCATGGCAGGGTGGAGTTGTTAATGATCCTTCATATGTCCAATAAGATATATTATCTATGTACAATGAAAAAATGTAATAAAAAATTTTAATTAAAATTTTAAATAGAAACCATACTCACCAGGGATAAACTTGGCTGGATCTACTTGCTCTCTCAATGGACATCTCTGCCCTTTAAAAGTTATATTTCCCAAAATTTTAACAATTTTTTCTAATTCTACATTTGGCTGTCCTAGCTAAAATTAAATTTTTGTGATCATCACACAAATTTTTTTTTTTAATCTTTATTATAAATATTTACTTTAATAAATGAAGCCAGTACTAGAAGTCCTTGCTTGTTACAAGCCGAATCCCTACAGTCCTTGTACAGTTCACTATTCCAATGAACCATGTGAATCTAAAAATATTGATTTGTAAATTTTTATATTTGAAATATAAAGCTTTTATTATTTTTAAATAAATAAAGGAAAAGGTGGTATTATGGAACCACTCCATTTCGAACTGATAATAAAGGTGAACTGTAGTGGATTGTGGCTGAACTGAACTAGGCAGACATCCATAGCAAGGGTAAAACCCGTTTCACTTCAGTTAAACCGTTATCCGTACTGAATCAGCAAATTTGTTTTTTTCAAAATTCAAAAGTTTTGAATGCTAAGTGAATTTAATTATTTTTAAAATATAAATCGTGTAGTTGTAGGTTCACTGGTGCATGTATTCTGTTCCAGAGACTTAAGGGTACATATTAATCTGTGTAATGTTCACATTTTTTAAAATTTGGTCTTGACAGACATAAGTTAATTCAAGATGGCGATTCCATTGGTGCTTTTAACATGGAACCCAACTCCTCCACTCTCTTTGCAAGCAGACATTCCTCCAGAGCAATTTGTGAAAAAGACACTAGGTAGAAAGGCAATTCTTCCTGAGAATATCGAAAAAAAGCTGCTGGAATATTGTTGCTGGAGATCATATTTTTCTATTATAAAAGCATTTTTTCGATAAAATACATTGGAGTAAATAATTTTGTAATTATCTAACATTCTTTGTACTTTCCTATTTGTTTTTGGATACATTAAAGCATTTTTTGAAAACATACAGTAAGGTTCCATATTACCACCCGATTTTCTCTAAGCCTACTTTCTGACTTTTTGTACAAAAGCCTTCAAAAATCATACTTATAGTTACACTAGCAAAAAATCCAATTAGGAACATTTAATTTAATAGTTACCAGTACTTTCCGCACAAAAAATGTAGGTGTAGTTATGTTACTTTGTTTACAATTCACTAAAATAAAATGGGGGTCCATAATACCACCTTCTCCTCTATATATAAAATAGTTCATTAGAAAATGTAATATTGTCAGAAAACTATTTTTATGTGAATATTTTACCAACTTTATGTTGATATTCAGTTTATAAGCTAATACAAAAATAATACAGAAGTAAGTTTTTGCTGTTTTTACAATCAATAAAACTGAAATCAATAAAACTTTCAGAAATAATCATCTCTGTAATTTGTTAACCACTATGGATTGATTATAGTCAAACGTTGAATTATTGAACAGAAACTTTTCGACATTTTCTTATCCACAAGTATTGAATAAAAGCCAATTCTAGTAAATTGACTATAAAAGTTTAGCTAACAGCCAAAACTGAGGTTACTTGTTAACTTTTTGGTGTGTTCAGGCTATACAGCATTTTGATTTTGAAGAAATAAAATAATTATAAAAATAATTTGAACACTACTATAAAAGAATTAACTGATATAACTGGTTTATATAATTAAATCTGATATTACTGTTATTTGGAACAATAAAATAATTTCTTTGATTACCCAACATTTACAATTATATACAGTATGTACTGTACATTAAGAAAAATCCATATTATATGCTATTTCATTATGAAGTGGAACAGAAATCAAATGAAATTGACATTAAGTCAGCATATTGTAAATGTTTTCATCTATTTAAAATGCTATTTTATTTTTGATTATTAATAGTCAGCAATTTTAAATTTTGTATAATAAAGTTTGCATTACAGTTTTGACAATTGATAATGTCAAAATTGTAATGTTAGTTTTATTAACTGCCATCAACATCTTTTGTAATACAAAACTTATTATACACAGAATAGGAAATATATCCTGATTAGGAAATCATCAATGTAAAATGTACTTTGAAACTTCAGATGATTGAAAGTGGAAAATATGGTTCTAGTGGTGTTAACATCTGTGGTTATGTGGTTAAAAGTTACCGGTTGTTTTTCAAAAATGGATCATCAAAATTGTGAGTCAGTGAGGGACAAGAAGGTCCAAAATTCATTCCCCAGTTAATATAAACCAATAAACATTGATGATTTCCTATTTGATATGTAATAATTTTGATATTACAAAGGATGTTGATGGCTGTTAATCAAACTAACAAACAACCAGACAGCAAATTCAAGAAAATTGTAATGCTTACTTCTGCAGCCATTTGATAACCATTGATAGTATGTTCTGATCCTCGCTCGTTACTTTTTCCCCAATGACAATGTATCTGATCCAAAATATATCTATTAACAGCTGGACCGCCTTCAAAATCTAAAAAATGCAAAACCAATATGATCGTTATAATATATCTTGGTGTATCATTTCTATCACAAATCTCACAGTTTTTGGTGCTGACGTATTCAACTGTCCATCCGTGGCCACTGTTGACTACCGTTTTAGAATATTTTTTATGGTAGCTCCATCTGATCTGGTTTTGGAAGAGCGATGCATCTGGTATGGCTAAGGATGGAACTATGTCCACTGGAGACTGTTTATTGCCAGATGCATTTGGATGTGTTTTGTACCAGTGATTAGGACCTAAAATAATGGTGTTAAAAATAAGTAATTAATTCAATAATGTTGGTTTATTAGTAAAATTTGAAGCGTTTTTTTAAGAAAAAATATAGTTATAAAGGATGGTTTGTATCAGCAACAACTTCATGAAGTTGTTGCTGATACAAACCATCCTTTATAAAGCATTGTTTTATGGATACATAGTAAGAAGCATATCATATGATAGAAAGAACTAATTTAATTATATAATATTAAATGATAAATATATCTCTTATTTATCATTATTAGTAATTCACATTTATTGATTATTTTCTAACAATTTATTTACATAATAGTAAACAATTACAAATTGTAAACATGGCATTCATCACAATTTTTATATAAATTTTTAATTCTGTACTATACAATTTATTTATATTGAAAGTGATACATGTACTAGGCAACCATTAGACAATATTTTTTTATATTGCTTCTATTAGAAAATAACCAGAATATTGACCGTTTCTATTCAAATCTATATACAAATGTTATAAATGAATTCTTCCAGAAGATCCATTCTTCTTATTAGTTATTAATCTTTTATACACAGGGAGTTGACAGTCTTTATATCGGTGGGAATGTCACCGATGTTAAACTCCACATACACGTGCAGTTTAATGGCACTAGAAATTATTTTGAACTTTATGAAAATGAAATATTTTTCTACTTAAAAAATCGGTAGAAAACCTTTCAACTAATAATTTTCAAATTTGTCTACACTTGAATTAATTCTAACAAATGGATAAAAGTCAATATACTGAAGGAATATTGACAGATGTGATGTATCATCGGTCCACTTCAGATCAATAAACATTAAATATTTTCGTAGCAAATATAACTTTTTAAATGTAAAGTTTTTATAAATGTAGTGTAATTAAACTTAAATGACGTCAGATTCCAGCCACAAAATAATGATTTTTCTGCAATTCCAAATAATAAAAATAAGTAATTTATTAATGAATTATCATCTTTTATTACTCATAAACTTATTTTATAGTTTAGTTTTAGATGATGATCTTATTGTTTCAAATAAAATATTTTTACTTTTCTAAGAATAAAACATAAAATAATAGTATATATAATTACATAACCGAAGATTGATCATCATAAGACCCTAGAGAGTAAGCAGATCCTATAAAATATGTATTAAAAATTAATTATCTACTTTAAATGCTTAAAATATGACGTTTCGATGATGTAGCATTTTACTTTAAACAATTAATACAAATTCGAAGAAATTCTATATTACTGCTACGTAACTGAATATGTTGGTTTTTGTAGCATTTACATAGTTTTCTGCTTGGGGCCTTTCTGCTTCTACCCTAAATAGAAATACAGTAATTATGCATTAAATAAAATATTAAGCGCCAACTAATTTCCGACATTTTTAAGTCCATCATATGTTAATTCCCTATTGCATTTAGATGTGTCCATACTTATTCATAAAAATATTATGACTCATTTCATATTAATGGAGTATAAAAATGTATCTGTGTTAATAAATACCCATAAAATCTACCGGTTTACGTGTCAAAGCTAAAATTGTTTACTAGTTTTATATGCCAACAGCAAAACTAGAAAACTTCATACCAGATTAATTTTTAATACATTCTTATAAATAAAAGATCAGAATAATTGTTGATCAATTCATCTTTGCATGCAAATTGTAGAATTAATACTACAAGAATACTAAGCAACGCGTTACTTGCGGACATCGCCTGGTTCCTCGTATTTCCAATTTGTAAGAAGTTTCTGGTAACGAGTTAAAAACTTCCTGTTTGCAACTACTTTTTTAATTGCTGATCCCATTGAAAAGTTGCTATTACGATCTGATTTTAATGAAAATTTAAGAAGTAAATATAATATTTTTTTCGTCAAAAATATAATTGTAGGTAGACGTTTTCGAATATTTCACTAAATAAATCTTACCATTAATTAACAAACCCAAAACGCTGTTTGAACTTTAAAACTACGAACCAGAAATCGAAAAAATGTTTTAAATTCATTAGAATGATTTTAAATAATTGCATAAAATTTCTTTGTAATTTTTTCAATGCTTTATAATATTAATTTTGAATTATATATTTAGTGACAAATAAATAGATTAATATATACACAATTTAATTTCAATATTATGCATAGTAAATAGTTACGCTATTTTTACTATCACGATTTATTTTCATTAGGTTACTACTATAATAACAAATCTCTACGTAAATCTTACGTAATAAAAGACTTACCTATCGAATTATGTAAGGGGGCGCTTTTTTTTATGTTTTGCCGGACGGTTCTCATGATTGCTCACAACGTAAATTGTGGTCTAAACCTTCGCTACACTTAAATTGATTTAAAATAAAATTTAGCTGCGACTGATGATGAAACTAATTTTTTTATACTTTCAATTACTATTTCTGTTTTCAAACCAAACACGTAAATAACATAGCAACGGTATTAACTGTCAATAAATTGCGCTTGGCCGGCATCGCGTGGTAACCGGATTGGCAAACTTACCGTTATTTACACCGTAACCCCATTGGGTTATCATGGGTTGGACAACGTTTCTGTTCTGGAGTACGGCCAGACATGTTCCCATCGTGTTCCTCTTTAATTCATTTTCTCTTTCTATTATCTCACCTCTGATCTTTCCCGAATAACTAACATCTTTGGTCGAGCATGCGCTTTAAACACTTTCACCCTTCTTCCGGTAAACTTTAATGACGTAATTGTTGGGGTTGCTGATCACTTCTAATCAACAGGTTGTTATGGCAACCGATCTAAAGAACGGCATCGAGTATCAGTACGAATCCCGACTGTGATTGCATGCATTTAATGCGATCGATACCGCTTGTGGTTGCTTTAATTTTTAAATTTGCGGTTCGATTCGTATATCGGAAACAGGATGAACATCGTACCTTTTATGGTCTAACGAATGGCTTTACGTCATTCCGGTTCCGGTTAGTTTTATTCCTATTTTATAGGTAACTTTGCATGGTGGCTTTTTAAGTTTCGAAAATTTTCTGTCGTTTTCTTTTCTTTTATATTTAGTCCACGTTTCGTCTGCTTAAAAAATTTGTTTATTAAGAATATTGTCCAAAACATGTGTTATTATTTGCATTAATTGTGACATTATTTATAGGTCTATATACAGTAAAACCTGTATAAATCGGAATCGCACGGTACCGGATACTTTTTCCGTTTTGAACAGGCTACACTATACACATATTATAAGTAGCCTATATAGAATCTTAATTTCAATAGAGTTTATGACTTTTCTCCTGATTTTAGTAAATATTTATAGCTTATTTTTTACAATTACGTATATTGTTTATGGAATAAATTAGCTCTGCAATATATTTGGCTGTTTGTTTGTTTTCTCTAAATGCAATGTTAACTTGAATTACTGCATAATTTAAACGATTTTTACTATTTTATTCTGTTAACTGCGTTATTATGACATATAATAATAAAAAACATTATAAACATTTCAATCCACAATTGATCAATTATAGAATAAGCCTATAAATAATCTTAATTCTAGTCTTGCCAAGTTCAATGATCCTTTGCAAAATGAATATTATATTACTCAAATCATAATGTATGAAATCGAAATAAAGATCCCCTTTTCCACGATCTAACAGGTTCTTGGAAATCCGTCGCTAAACGAGCCGTCGTAAATCGAACCCTACTCTTCCGTAGATTTAGCTGTTGTAAACTCGGTATCGTAGTCAGTATCGTAGACACAGTGTGATGAATTGAAGTTCTATTCCTAGAAATAAACTTTGAACTATGTAATATTTTATCGACATAGCGCCAAGAAAAAAAACATACCATATTTAAAATACTTGGCACATATGGCATATTGTATTAGGCTGAAAACGCTTGTGTTTTGTTTAATAAACATTTCTCAGCAACAGAAGGTGGTATCGATAGTTCATTTTGTAAAACAAGAGTTAATAAAGTGAGTCGTCGTAAGACATGGGGTACTACAAATAGAACATTGGCATTTTTAAGTCCATTTGATGATATTTACGGGATCATGTTTGATGGGATAAAGCAAGCAACACGAATGCAATCTGCCTCCAGGAGGACTTTTTTGTGAGAAACAGGCGTAAAAGAAAGCCCAGAAAACTCCGCCAGCCCTCCAGTGAAAACTCGAATGTTTTATCCACTTGGCAACTATTGAGCCATTTACTGGTTCATAAGTTTTATTGTTCATTATGTAAAACAAGTTAGTTTATTTTGGGATTCGTATAAATATTGTAAGGCTCCGCACTTCAATAGACTTTATATTACAACAGTTTTTGGTTTATATATGTGAAAAAATTGATATGTTTACAACAAATTCTAAATAATTCTTCTTAAAAATGAAATGGGTGACTTTAAATTAACTTTAAATATTTTGATATCATTATTAATTAAGCAATTGATTTGGTTTATCGCGTTGTATGAACTTGTTTATTATTTTATTAAGATCCTCGGAACGTCACGTTAAGCATTATTATTATTGGAAATGATGGAACGTAATGGTATATCGTGTGTATTGAAAGTATAATTTTCGAGATTTGTAGTTATAAATTTATATTATTATTGGACTTCATAAATAAGCGAACTTGAATACTATTTCAAATCTAATTATGGTTTTCGTAATATAAATGTCCTTACCAATCTATAAAAGTGAGATAAATATTAATTAAACATTTATAATGTTTACAAAAATTTANGCGAACACGACGAAAAAATTTTACTTGTCATAAAACAATAAATAGTTTGTCAAATTTTTATTCATAAAAATGCAGTTTCAATTGCTTTTTATTTTATAAAATCCGTCTTCTTGCGCCACCAGAGGGCCTTTTAAACAATAGGTATTCTGTTAGCGTAGTCAGTAGTAGTCCAAATTCAATATGAACGTTTGTTTCTTGAAAATTTGATAACAATTTAAATACATTATTTACTTTTAATATTACCGATATGTCATCAAAAAGAAAATGTGTTGTATTATCATTAAAAGACAAAGTATTTGTTTCGATTATCCGAATTTTTCCTTATCTGGACTAAGGCATCCCCAATTAGTCCGGATAATCGAGGTTCTATTGTATTTTATGTTTTAACAAAGATAAAACCAACTGATGAAGGGTAATAATAGGCCCAAAATGTATATTGGTTTAATAAAATCTCAGTGAACTTTCCAGCTGAAAACTGTGGTGATAAGTTCTTCAAATTCAAAGTAAATTCAAAAGTATCTATTAAGAAGATTAATTATAAAATAAGACAAAAAGCAAATATATATTATACCAGATTTTGTGAAAAAGCAAATAATTATAATTAATTGGTTTAAAAATTTTTTGTTATATTTTTCTTAGAATTTAATATGTATACAATTCAGTATACTTTATCAGAATCATATATATATATTTATAAATATACAAACAAGAAAATGCCACAGTTAACAGAGAACACAATAACGCTGTTAGATTTATTTAACTATCATCTCAGTATTGAACTCTACATGCTTTAAATTATAAAGCTTATATATAGGTTTCAATACTGAGATGATGATAGTTAAATAAAGTGTCCTCTAACTGTCTTAGAGTTCTGTATAAACATATTATTTATAAATGGCAATAATGATTGTCTGTTAAATTTCCTAAACAGGTTGGAGTTTCAAGAAGCTCAGGCACTGATATTCCTGTACAAGCTTTGATGCTGGCTATGTATATTCAGTTACAACAAGGTAAAATATATCATCTTGATTTTTCTTGAAGTTTTAAAATCTTTTAAATGACATATTTGTAATTTTATAGGTCATGCCGATCTTGCCAGGTCTATAATAAAACAGCATTTACCTCAATACAGATAGTATTATTATATATTAATTTGTTGTATAATTTTTTCCGTTAAAAATTAGTTATAAATAAAATATTATTTTATATGTTCTTTATTTATCCTACATCATATCTGCTGTGAAGCAAAATAGACTGTACAACTGATATTTAATTAAAACATTTTTTATTATAAAATATTTCTTTTCTTATATACAATATATATTTTTTCTCACTATTTGAATTTATATAAAACAAATTTTTTCTCAAATTTAATAAATAAAATAAGGATGTCCTTTCTAGAAAATATTCTATTGCCTTGGCTCTAATCTCCATGATTAGAATATTTACAGGTTAGCGAAATGCATTTCGTTCAGATTTCCGGTAATTCACGTGGCGAATCAGGCGGCCAAATAGAGGTTGTGGAGGGCGGTGATTCAGAGTGATGTAACCTCCGCTGGAATCTGGTGGGGCACGCTCCGTCTCACTGTGACACCTTAGACTCCTAAATTTACTTATCTGTAACAAAAATGTTAGATAACTAAAAGTAAATATAATAAACAATCTTCTTCACAAGTATTGAATAAAAACTTGTCTTGCCTGCTCAGCACTAGCTTCAATTGGATTCTTAAAAACTATCCAAGTGACACTTTCATGGCAGGGTGGAGTTGTTAATGATCCTTCATATGTCCAATAAGATATATTATCTATGTACAATGAAAAAATGTAATAAAAAATTTTAATTAAAATTTTAAATAGAAACCATACTCACCAGGGATAAACTTGGCTGGATCTACTTGCTCTCTCAATGGACATCTCTGCCCTTTAAAAGTTATATTTCCCAAAATTTTAACAATTTTTTCTAATTCTACATTTGGCTGTCCTAGCTAAAATTAAATTTTTGTGATCATCACACAAATTTTTTTTTTTAATCTTTATTATAAATATTTACTTTAATAAATGAAGCCAGTACTAGAAGTCCTTGCTTGTTACAAGCCGAATCCCTACAGTCCTTGTACAGTTCACTATTCCAATGAACCATGTGAATCTAAAAATATTGATTTGTAAATTTTTATATTTGAAATATAAAGCTTTTATTATTTTTAAATAAATAAAGGAAAAGGTGGTATTATGGAACATTTTATAAAATCCGTCTTCTTGCGCCACCAGAGGGCCTTTTAAACAATAGGTA
>NW_019384711.1:306403-315650 GCF_000671375.1 Centruroides sculpturatus | reverse complement strand
AGGCTATACAGCATTTTGATTTTGAAGAAATAAAATAATTATAAAAATAATTTGAACACTACTATAAAAGAATTAACTGATATAACTGGTTTATATAATTAAATCTGATATTACTGTTATTTGGAACAATAAAATAATTTCTTTGATTACCCAACATTTACAATTATATACAGTATGTACTGTACATTAAGAAAAATCCATATTATATGCTATTTCATTATGAAGTGGAACAGAAATCAAATGAAATTGACATTAAGTCAGCATATTGTAAATGTTTTCATCTATTTAAAATGCTATTTTATTTTTGATTATTAATAGTCAGCAATTTTAAATTTTGTATAATAAAGTTTGCATTACAGTTTTGACAATTGATAATGTCAAAATTGTAATGTTAGTTTTATTAACTGCCATCAACATCTTTTGTAATACAAAACTTATTATACACAGAATAGGAAATATATCCTGATTAGGAAATCATCAATGTAAAATGTACTTTGAAACTTCAGATGATTGAAAGTGGAAAATATGGTTCTAGTGGTGTTAACATCTGTGGTTATGTGGTTAAAAGTTACCGGTTGTTTTTCAAAAATGGATCATCAAAATTGTGAGTCAGTGAGGGACAAGAAGGTCCAAAATTCATTCCCCAGTTAATATAAACCAATAAACATTGATGATTTCCTATTTGATATGTAATAATTTTGATATTACAAAGGATGTTGATGGCTGTTAATCAAACTAACAAACAACCAGACAGCAAATTCAAGAAAATTGTAATGCTTACTTCTGCAGCCATTTGATAACCATTGATAGTATGTTCTGATCCTCGCTCGTTACTTTTTCCCCAATGACAATGTATCTGATCCAAAATATATCTATTAACAGCTGGACCGCCTTCAAAATCTAAAAAATGCAAAACCAATATGATCGTTATAATATATCTTGGTGTATCATTTCTATCACAAATCTCACAGTTTTTGGTGCTGACGTATTCAACTGTCCATCCGTGGCCACTGTTGACTACCGTTTTAGAATATTTTTTATGGTAGCTCCATCTGATCTGGTTTTGGAAGAGCGATGCATCTGGTATGGCTAAGGATGGAACTATGTCCACTGGAGACTGTTTATTGCCAGATGCATTTGGATGTGTTTTGTACCAGTGATTAGGACCTAAAATAATGGTGTTAAAAATAAGTAATTAATTCAATAATGTTGGTTTATTAGTAAAATTTGAAGCGTTTTTTTAAGAAAAAATATAGTTATAAAGGATGGTTTGTATCAGCAACAACTTCATGAAGTTGTTGCTGATACAAACCATCCTTTATAAAGCATTGTTTTATGGATACATAGTAAGAAGCATATCATATGATAGAAAGAACTAATTTAATTATATAATATTAAATGATAAATATATCTCTTATTTATCATTATTAGTAATTCACATTTATTGATTATTTTCTAACAATTTATTTACATAATAGTAAACAATTACAAATTGTAAACATGGCATTCATCACAATTTTTATATAAATTTTTAATTCTGTACTATACAATTTATTTATATTGAAAGTGATACATGTACTAGGCAACCATTAGACAATATTTTTTTATATTGCTTCTATTAGAAAATAACCAGAATATTGACCGTTTCTATTCAAATCTATATACAAATGTTATAAATGAATTCTTCCAGAAGATCCATTCTTCTTATTAGTTATTAATCTTTTATACACAGGGAGTTGACAGTCTTTATATCGGTGGGAATGTCACTGATGTTAAACTCCACATACACGTGCAGTTTAATGGCACTAGAAATTATTTTGAACTTTATGAAAATGAAATATTTTTCTACTTAAAAAATCGGTAGAAAACCTTTCAACTAATAATTTTCAAATTTGTCTACACTTGAATTAATTCTAACAAATGGATAAAAGTCAATATACTGAAGGAATATTGACAGATGTGATGTATCATCGGTCCACTTCAGATCAATAAACATTAAATATTTTCGTAGCAAATATAACTTTTTAAATGTAAAGTTTTTATAAATGTAGTGTAATTAAACTTAAATGACGTCAGATTCCAGCCACAAAATAATGATTTTTCTGCAATTCCAAATAATAAAAATAAGTAATTTATTAATGAATTATCATCTTTTATTACTCATAAACTTATTTTATAGTTTAGTTTTAGATGATGATCTTATTGTTTCAAATAAAATATTTTTACTTTTCTAAGAATAAAACATAAAATAATAGTATATATAATTACATAACCGAAGATTGATCATCATAAGACCCTAGAGAGTAAGTAGCTCCTATAAAATATGTATTAAAAATTAATTATCTACTTTAAATGTTTAAAATACGACGTTTCGATGATGTAGCATTTTACTTTAAACAATTAATACAAATTCGAAGAAATTCTATATTACTGCTACGTAACTGAATATGTTGGTTTTTGTAGCATTTACATAGTTTTCTGCTTGGGGCCTTTCTGTTTCTACCCTAAATAGAAATACAGTAATTATGCATTAAATAAAATATTAAGCGCCAACTAATTTCCGACATTTTTAAGTCCATCATATGTTAATTCCCTATTGCATTTAGATGTGTCCATACTTATTCATAAAAATATTATGACTCATTTCATATTAATGGAGTATAAAAATGTATCTGTGTTAATAAATACCCATAAAATCTACCGGTTTACGTGTCAAAGCTAAAATTGTTTACTAGTTTTATATGCCAACAGCAAAACTAGAAAACTTCATACCAGATTAATTTTTAATACATTCTTATAAATAAAAGATCAGAATAATTGTTGATCAATTCATCTTTGCATGCAAATTGTAGAATTAATACTACAAGAATACTAAGCAACGCGTTACTTGCGGACATCGCCTGGTTCCTCGTATTTCCAATTTGTAAGAAGTTTCTGGTAACGAGTTAAAAACTTCCTGTTTGCAACTACTTTTTTAATTGCTGATCCCATTGAAAAGTTGCTATTACGATCTGATTTTAATGAAAATTTAAGAAGTAAATATAATATTTTTTTCGTCAAAAATATAATTGTAGGTAGACGTTTTCGAATATTTCACTAAATAAATCTTACCATTAATTAACAAACCCAAAACGCTGTTTGAACTTTAAAACTACGAACCAGAAATCGAAAAAATGTTTTAAATTCATTAGAATGATTTTAAATAATTGCATAAAATTTCTTTGTAATTTTTTCAATGCTTTATAATATTAATTTTGAATTATATATTTAGTGACAAATAAATAGATTAATATATACACAATTTAATTTCAATATTATGCATAGTAAATAGTTACGCTATTTTTACTATCACGATTTATTTTCATTAGGTTACTACTATAATAACAAATCTCTACGTAAATCTTACGTAATAAAAGACTTACCTATCGAATTATGTAAGGGGGCGCTTTTTTTTATGTTTTGCCGGACGGTTCTCATGATTGCTCACAACGTAAATTGTGGTCTAAACCTTCGCTACACTTAAATTGATTTAAAATAAAATTTAGCTGCGACTGATGATGAAACTAATTTTTTTATACTTTCAATTACTATTTCTGTTTTCAAACCAAACACGTAAATAACATAGCAACGGTATTAACTGTCAATAAATTGCGCTTGGCCGGCATCGCGTGGTAACCGGATTGGCAAACTTACCGTTATTTACACCGTAACCCCATTGGGTTATCATGGGTTGGACAACGTTTCTGTTCTGGAGTACGGCCAGACATGTTCCCATCGTGTTCCTCTTTAATTCATTTTCTCTTTCTATTATCTCACCTCTGATCTTTCCCGAATAACTAACATCTTTGGTCGAGCATGCGCTTTAAACACTTTCACCCTTCTTCCGGTAAACTTTAATGACGTAATTGTTGGGGTTGCTGATCACTTCTAATCAACAGGTTGTTATGGCAACCGATCTAAAGAACGGCATCGAGTATCAGTACGAATCCCGACTGTGATTGCATGCATTTAATGCGATCGATACCGCTTGTGGTTGCTTTAATTTTTAAATTTGCGGTTCGATTCGTATATCGGAAACAGGATGAACATCGTACCTTTTATGGTCTAACGAATGGCTTTACGTCATTCCGGTTCCGGTTAGTTTTATTCCTATTTTATAGGTAACTTTGCATGGTGGCTTTTTAAGTTTCGAAAATTTTCTGTCGTTTTCTTTTCTTTTATATTTAGTCCACGTTTCGTCTGCTTAAAAAATTTGTTTATTAAGAATATTGTCCAAAACATGTGTTATTATTTGCATTAATTGTGACATTATTTATAGGTCTATATACAGTAAAACCTGTATAAATCGGAATCGCACGGTACCGGATACTTTTTCCGTTTTGAACAGGCTACACTATACACATATTATAAGTAGCCTATATAGAATCTTAATTTCAATAGAGTTTATGACTTTTCTCCTGATTTTAGTAAATATTTATAGCTTATTTTTTACAATTACGTATATTGTTTATGGAATAAATTAGCTCTGCAATATATTTGGCTGTTTGTTTGTTTTCTCTAAATGCAATGTTAACTTGAATTACTGCATAATTTAAACGATTTTTACTATTTTATTCTGTTAACTGCGTTATTATGACATATAATAATAAAAAACATTATAAACATTTCAATCCACAATTGATCAATTATAGAATAAGCCTATAAATAATCTTAATTCTAGTCTTGCCAAGTTCAATGATCCTTTGCAAAATGAATATTATATTACTCAAATCATAATGTATGAAATCGAAATAAAGATCCCCTTTTCCACGATCTAACAGGTTCTTGGAAATCCGTCGCTAAACGAGCCGTCGTAAATCGAACCCTACTCTTCCGTAGATTTAGCTGTTGTAAACTCGGTATCGTAGTCAGTATCGTAGACACAGTGTGATGAATTGAAGTTCTATTCCTAGAAATAAACTTTGAACTATGTAATATTTTATCGACATAGCGCCAAGAAAAAAAACATACCATATTTAAAATACTTGGCACATATGGCATATTGTATTAGGCTGAAAACGCTTGTGTTTTGTTTAATAAACATTTCTCAGCAACAGAAGGTGGTATCGATAGTTCATTTTGTAAAACAAGAGTTAATAAAGTGAGTCGTCGTAAGACATGGGGTACTACAAATAGAACATTGGCATTTTTAAGTCCATTTGATGATATTTACGGGATCATGTTTGATGGGATAAAGCAAGCAACACGAATGCAATCTGCCTCCAGGAGGACTTTTTTGTGAGAAACAGGCGTAAAAGAAAGCCCAGAAAACTCCGCCAGCCCTCCAGTGAAAACTCGAATGTTTTATCCACTTGGCAACTATTGAGCCATTTACTGGTTCATAAGTTTTATTGTTCATTATGTAAAACAAGTTAGTTTATTTTGGGATTCGTATAAATATTGTAAGGCTCCGCACTTCAATAGACTTTATATTACAACAGTTTTTGGTTTATATATGTGAAAAAATTGATATGTTTACAACAAATTCTAAATAATTCTTCTTAAAAATGAAATGGGTGACTTTAAATTAACTTTAAATATTTTGATATCATTATTAATTAAGCAATTGATTTGGTTTATCGCGTTGTATGAACTTGTTTATTATTTTATTAAGATCCTCGGAACGTCACGTTAAGCATTATTATTATTGGAAATGATGGAACGTAATGGTATATCGTGTGTATTGAAAGTATAATTTTCGAGATTTGTAGTTATAAATTTATATTATTATTGGACTTCATAAATAAGCGAACTTGAATACTATTTCAAATCTAATTATGGTTTTCGTAATATAAATGTCCTTACCAATCTATAAAAGTGAGATAAATATTAATTAAACATTTATAATGTTTACAAAAATTTAAACATTAAAATCTTTTTAAGGATCTTCGTGACCCTTAAAAATTCTATAAACCTAGTTTAAAGGCTTAATTTATTAAAGAAAAAACACTGTAAAGCTTAAATATATTTAAAAAATCGTCATAATATCGATTTTTAGTAATTTATTGGTATTTTTTCTTGATATTTATTACCATATAAACTGTGTAACCTTGTGCTTTTAATTATTTGTAGTTAGTAGTAGTTTTTTTTAGAAAAAAGTTTTATAGATCCTTCAGAATGAAATATGAAAATCGATGAAAAATTTCTGTAATGTGAGTCTTACACACGCAATTCTTTACTATTCTATTGTTACTATTCATTTTTATATTCAAATATAATTTTATAAAACTGGTCCATCATTAACAAAATTATTTTATATAAACAATTTTCTTTCACATTAAATCTAGACACATATATGTATATAAAAAATGTTTACAAAAGTTATTTGAAAATTAATAATTCCAAAAATTAACATTAAAGTATTCATACCCCATTATTGAAAATTCTGATTAAGTTAATTAAGAGGTTTCAGCGAAATTTTTATAATTTTTCACTTTTATTCTCTAAAATATGCTCTTAAATAAATATACATTATTTGCTTGTAATATATAAATTTACATTATGCTTTGTTCTATCGTTTTTATTAATTGTTAGCATAATGAAAACGCGTGTTTCTGAAATCCATTCTGGAAACATTTGAAATAAGGCGTTTTATTTTAAATATAAAATTCAAAATTTATGTAAACAAGTTATTAAACGCTTTCTCTCAATTCGACCCGTTTCCTTTGTAAAATACGCAACTACTTTGCGTGACGAAATCGATAACAATAAAGTTGTCACTATCTGAATTCAAATAACACGCTTTTTTATATACTGTATTTGATAAGTTAGCGCATAATGATGTATAGTAACCGAGGTAACTTTGTGACGTTACACTAGAATTTTGAATATGGCGGGTTTATATCCATTCCGAAATTTATTTGCGGGTTCGATACCGATAGCCTGTACAGTGATGTTACCTGTGCTGTTATTTGTTATCTTGGACGCTAAAGCTGTACAGTACAAGACGCGTACTGTATTTTTCTCTAGTTGCGTTTCTTTGTGATAAGTTAACGAAGAAATCCAATTACACATTCAAATTATTCTTGCTTGTAATTGTCAATAAATACAACAAATTTTGATTAATTGGTTTAGCTGGTTTAAGTTACAGAAGTAAATTTCGTAGAGTTGAGAGGTTTCTTTGTGAGAGTGTACGAATCTGATGAAAGCGTTGGGAGTAAAGTCGCAGAATTTTGAGATGCAGACAGCAAACTAAAACATCCCGTATAAACGGAGATTTAACCTAGAAGATTAAAGATGGTAATTGTGTAGTTGTAATTTTTGAATAGAAGTGAAAAAAATGGTAATTAGCGTGTAAATGCAATGTAGTCTGTTGGAAAATATTAGCAGTGGCCCAAAGAAAAATATGAGATCGGGTCAAAGAAATCCACCTCTTCAAAGAGGAAAATGGAGGATTTTTGTTATTACAGAAATAGCTGACTTTCTGTGTTGATTATTTCATTTTATTGCTCTCATCTTGAAAAATGGTTTTATTTATTTGTTTATTTTATATATACAACAGAAAGTGTCACTAGGACAAATGATCTCTCTCAAATTACAAACAAAAACAATTTTAATAAAGACCCTTAAAAGCAATAATAAAAAATACACATATAAAAAACAAATGCACGGAAAATAACTAATAACGAGCAATTATTTATTGTGACATGGTCACAATGACGGACTGCAATTTTTAATTTTTTAAATATATGTTCTCCGCCTCAAATTAGTACTGTAGTGGCTTGCCCTGTATAGCATACTTTCCCTTTAACAATAGCTTGTCATCTATCTCAGTGTTCCACAACCGGTGTGCCATCATAAGGTGAAAGGTATGACGTGAACTTTTACATATTCTATTAATTTCAAGTTTTATTTATATATTTTTATCACAGTCATTGTCTTTCTTATGCTTGTATTTCATTCACTGGTGAAATAAAATGATGTTAAAGCAATAAACACATATGTCATCCCACTACTCACTTATTCTTTAGGACTTATACATTGGACTCACACAGATCTCGAGCAACTCCAAATGAAAACAAGAACAACACTTACTAAGCATAAACAACATCATCCAAAATCTGTCATAGAAAGATTAACCCTTCCACGTAAAGATGGAGGACGTGGCCTGATCGACATAGTTAACCTCCACTACAAACAAATACAGACATTGCGAGAGTTTTTCTACAAAAAACAAGAAACGTCACAGTTACATAAAGCAGTAACTCTAGCAAACTCAAATAATACACCATTAAATTTACAATCACAACGTATGGACACGACACAACTTATAAATAGCATAGACACCGTTAAGCAATCATGGGTACGAAAGGCACTCCATGGCAGACATTCCTATGGCCTGGCCCAGGATTTTGTTGACAAAATTGCGTCAAACAGCTGGTTAGATCGGGGATGCCTCTTTGGGGAGACGAAAGGATTCATGATTGCCATAAAGGATCAGGTCATAAATACTAAAATCTACAGAAAACACATACTCAAAGATACAACACTCACAAATGACACATGCAGAAAATGTCACATCATGCCAGAAATTATACAACACATCACTTCTGGATGCAAGCTAGACAGATAATTTACATAGATATAATTAAGTAGCAAATACATCAAGAGCTTGCAAAGAAACAAATTATTAGACATCCACAAACCATACTACAAATACTTTCAACAGACAGTATTGAAAAACAACACGCACAAAATTTACTACAACAGCCATATCTATCTATCTATCCAGTGGCATCCTCTCTACAGAGGGTTGCATTTGATGAACTATTCCTCTCCATGTTTTTCTATTCCAGGCTTCTCTTAAATCCTTTCCAGTCCAGTCTTTGATGTTATCTCTCCAAGTCTTTCGGGGTCTTCCTCTAGATCTTGTCCCCTCCACCAGTCCCTCAATGACCGTTTTTAGTAGTTGTCCTCCTGATCCTCTAGCCAAATGTCCAGCATATCGTACCTTTCTTTGTTGGATATTTATAAGCAACCTTCTCCTCAAGCCCAGCCTGTCCAAAACTTCCTCATTTGTTATTTTCTCCGTCCAACTTATTCTTTGCATCTTTCTCAAGCACCACATTTCAAATGAGTTAATTCTTTCCATCATTTCATGCGTAAGAGTCCATGCCTCACATCCGTATGTTAGTACACTCCAGATCATTGTCCTTAGGATTTTTATTTTCAGTTTTATGTTAAGGCCTCTGTTTGTTAATATATGATA
>NW_019384711.1:296089-305115 GCF_000671375.1 Centruroides sculpturatus | reverse complement strand
CTATGACAGAGCCATAATCACAGATAAAACAATTTACCACAACAGACCAGACATCACACTCATTGACAAACACACTAAAACCACACACATTATAGATATATCTGTTCTAAACACTCACAATGTACAAAACACATGCACTGAAAAAATCAGCAAGTACACAGAACTCGCCCAGAAAATAAGGCATCTGTGGAGGATGGATAGGGTGCTTATTGTACCTGTCGTTCTCTCCTCTACAGATGTCATACCACACGCTACACAAAAGCCTGGAAACATTAAAATTGAATAGAAACACATACATCACACTACAGAAGGCAACAATATGACAGGTATTCAACTATTTTGAATACCTGTCATATTGTTAGGAAATTCCTGAATACAGACACTGACACACTTATTTAATTTTTGTCTTGTTTTGAAGTTACTATGCCTTGACTCTGGTCCAGCTTAGTACACAGCCATCGGTGTCAACCGAGTGTAACTCACAAAACTCAACATAATAATAATAATAGGTTTATGGCATTACGAAATTCTATTAATAGTATCATACCATACGTTTTTGAGGGGAATAACATTTTGGTGTGCCGTGTTGAGTCATGTCGAGTCAGAGGTGTGCCACGAGTAGAAAAAGGTTGCGGAACACTGATATATCTAACACCTTTCGAGGGAAAAAATTCTGAATTGAAATAACATGACTCCGGTATGCATCGGAAGTTCGTATGTAGTAACTATAATAACGGGATAAAATTGTGACTAATATTTTTCGCAATATTAATTATAACAATAAACTAAAAATTATGAATTCTATGTGTAAAGAAAGAGAATGTTATATCTTCCTAAAATGACAATTAACGACATATTTGGTTTAATAATCCGGTAATAAAAATTTAAAAGACAATTTCATTAGTAAAGAACAAATATGTCAAAAATAAAAGCTTTGTGACGTGGCAGTCTAGGGCTGCAGACCTACTACATCAGTGGATCGCCGCAGCCCTACAACCTTGACCTTTAACGCCCTCTTTCGAAGAACACTTAAGTTACTCCTCTTTATGGAAGAAAAATCTACCACGATCTTCGTGTATCTCATCGCAGCACAGATTATTATTATTTTAATTAATACTGTATTTGTTAATAAATACTTTCACATTTCTGAAATTCAATTTCGTGTGAAAAATTCCTAAGTTTAAGTTGGTAGCAATTATTTTATAATTGTAGTAAACAGTAACAATGTGGGCAATATGTTTATTATTTACATTAAATTAAATCTAAGGAGTCTCTTAATTAAATGTAGCCTACTATGTGTAATACAGGGAAATGTCCCCTTCCTTTATTTAGTAATTTATAAGTAAATTTGATTGGATATAATGTAAGGTATGATAAAAGGCTACTAATTATTTAATAAAGCTGTGATTTATTATAGTTAAATGAATCATAAAATGAAATTGTGAAATATGCAATAATTTTTTAAAAAGCTTCTCTAGACTCTAGTCTTCCTTTCCTTAGTATTTAGGGGACTTCCGTTCGACATTGAAATTTCAGAAATTTGAAATTATTTTTAACAAATTACAGTAAAACAAAAATAAAAGTAATCTGTGTCAAGATCATGTTTAGAAAATGTATCATAAATAGGAATACCTTAAGTGTTCTTGTTAAAGTTTAAGATGCAAATGCCGAGGTGGTCCACTTCTCTTATTAGCCCAACGGTTAAGGTGACAGCTTCATGTAGTGTCACACTGTAAATGAAGCTAAGTCACTTTAACCACACTTAAATATAAAATTGTGCTATAGACGTATGTTAAAAATCTCAAATAAATAAGGCGACATTTTGTACTGTACTAAAACGTTTAAATGAAATGGGCTACAAGTGTTGTAAAGCCAAACTAAAACCATACATGAAAAATACATGGCGTTACCAAAATGTCATTCTTTTTAGCTAATGTTTCTTGAATTCCATGAAGTCTCTTCAACGCTTTCAATCAAACTGACAGCAGTACACAACGGCATCCTTTCTTCCAATGTTACTATAGCATTTTCAAGAAATTCAAAATTTGCTTTGTTGAAAACTACTTCATGTTCAATAGCTCTTTCTCTAAAACAACTCTGTGCATCTTCTATGTTCACTGCATCATCCGGATTAATGCTTGATCTATGCACGTATTGTGAAGCATATTCGGATAAAATAACATTCACCACATAGGGCGCTGCAACTCTTACAAAAAAAAGAAGAACTCTCTCTTGTTGGATCCTCGCAGACTAGGAGTTAGATCATAAAATATGCATGTCGTCATTAATTTGTTTGGCAATGGTCGGGTGATTACTTCGCTCAACAAATGCTGTATGAATTAAAAATGTTTTTCATCTGCCGCCTCCTTAGTGATAAATAAGTAAGTGATAACTTTTGAAAGGACGTTTCCGCAGACTTAAATATTTACACGGAAAATCTCTCAGCCATGTCTAAAGTGGCTGAGATATTTTCCATATCTAAATGCATTTTGCATAGCTTATTCATTAATAAAGAAAGGAATATTTCACAATTGCCAAAAAGGAAGTTGACCACTTCTAGATTTTTTCATCTAATCTTTCCTTCTGTCTACTATGTTTGAAAACTTTTTCCAGACTAGGATTTGGATAAGATTTTCTTACTTTATATTTCTAATTATTTTTTTCATTGTATTTTGCATAATAAAAGCTCTCATTAGAAATAAATTCCAGAATTTTTATTACTCTAGGATTATTTGTTAACAAATAAAAAATTCCTACAATCAATAATTTTCGCGTAGCTGTTGCTGTTCGAAAACTTTTTTACACGGGTTATACAAGAAATATTGAATTATCGAAATTCTTCTTGTTTTAGCATTTAATTGGAAACTATGTGGAAATTTAGTTATAAGAAACAGTATTTTATTCGTACTATGTAGCGCCATCCATTATCAGATTTTGTTTAAAAATTTAAATTTTTCGCTAATTTTTTGTTAATTATTAAAATTATTTTCAAACTCTAAAAGAATGTATTATTATCGGGAATACGTAAGTATGCAAAGTTTCAACTTGATCGGAACTTGGAAAGTGGATGAAAAATTGAGTTACAAGATTTTATCTGGACAAAAAGACAGAAATACAGAATAAATTAATAAAAAGCGTGTAAAAACGAAGATGTTACGTTTATTTTCGCACGACCGATAAGTTCCTGTAGGCCAGATAAGGCCGGGATTCACGGGAGCCCGGACATCACCCCAAATTGTTTTTTTACATGCGTTTTATATTGTAATATAAAACGCTTAAAAGTAAATTCTTTACTTTGTAAAAAACTAATATGACTTATTTACAAAAAAAACCTCAAATTTTCAAATAATTTATTTACTTGGGACCCATGTAAATTTTTCCTTCGGTCCCGGCGACCTCTCTGCTTATAATGTACTTTGTCATAAAGTTGCGACTCTGATTTAAAAATAAGAAACTTTGTAGCGCCCAAAATTGAAGACACTTAATTTATTTTAGTGTATTCTTCAATTACTTTGCGATGTTTTAAACAAATACATATAATTTATTTGGTATTTGTTTGTTAGCGAGGAGATGCACGAAGGTACATTTAGCTACGGGCTCCAACGCGGTTTGTTTTTTTTTCGTATTGTATGCTGTTCAGTAAACGCATTGTTAGAATCTAACCTAATCATTCTTATTTTTTAACACCGTTGTTACTATTTAGGGTATTAAAAAGAATGATTATTCGTAGTGAAAAAGAGCATTACGTCTAATCAAAGATAAACGAATGCCAAATTTCTTCTTTCCAAGTGTACTATACAAAATTCTGAAGTATTACAAATGTTTTCGTCGAGTGAGTTAAAATAATTATAAAAATTTCTATTAAATTGGTTAAAAGTAATAGCCATGTTAAACACTTTGTATTAAAATAACTTAAATGTGGCGGAGTTGGCCTTGATGCGGTACTCTGTCTAGGGGCCAGTCATGACCTTGCCAGAACGTTCTTTTCATGTAAAGCATCATTGTTTTCATGAAAACAATGGCGATATTGCAAGTGCGCTTTGAGAATTCCGACGCCTTATGAAATTTCTCCAGTTCTTTTCCGTTCGTAGAGCCTGAGTCTCGAGTTCTGCGGAAATCTTGTCATGAAACGTTAGCATACAAAATAGGTTGCGTTTGGACTGCTTATATATATATCTCTCCAGACAGAGTTGAATACTTTAATTACGATCACCTTACATTCTATTATGTAAGAACAACCAAAGCATTTGGCAGAATAACAACGAAGACTAATAGAATTTTAATTAAACACTGCCTTGGAACGAATCTGTAATTCTTAACTAATGCAATTAAGGCATTCAAACATACCCTTTTTACTTTTTGTTACAATGCGAGACCAGCATCCTTTGTCGTCCATCTTAGAATCCTTTTCGGATCTTTATACTCTCTTCTCTCCATTAAAAACTTCCGTTTCCCCAAACTTAATAATTATCTAGTGAAAGTTCATATCCATAATTTCACTTCGGTGACCTTCAAAAAGCTGTTTGATAATTGTAACAGTATCTTGACTTTCCGATGGAACCTTTTCCTGGCTGTCCCCCGGGACATATCACACTACCGCATGTCCCATAGTATGCCATTGTGTGTTCTACAACAAAAGTCTGAAATTAAGTTGGATAATATTAGAAATCACGTTTTCTCTTCTTCATTGCACAAACATTTTATTCGTTTTTTCATTATACATGCGGACAAGATATTAAGTCGTTATAATATTCGATTGCCTAATTTAAACAAACATAAAATTATTGAAAGAAAATGTTTTGTACTATAATATTAATATGATATAATGTGTATAATATACAGATAGCGTACGGATTGTATAGTAATGATATCAACTTCTGTATGGTGAGGCGTCATCTACGTTTACGTCGGTCAGTAAAATGTTGCCAAAGATGTCTGTGGAATCCTCCATACGTTACTTAGCGCTATTTTTATACTTTTCACCTATCATCCTATTCCCGTAACACTGTAACTGTAATTAAGCTACTTATCGTACCCAATTCCCATAGAACAGAAAGAGACTAATAGTCGGAAACTAAATAAAGTCATAGCGCAATGTTTATTAGTATAAATATGGTATTTGTATTTAATATTTTAAACTGATTACTCAATTTATTGCGCTTGGATATACTAAACAAATGAAATTTGAAATCATGGAGTCCGTACTTTCAAATAAAATTAAAATTATTTTAGAAAATTTTGATCAACGCCATTGACATTTGGCGAAGTGATTCAAAATATTTTCTATAAATATGGGTTACTGGTCGTATTCTTAGCAAATAAAGCATTGCAATTTTTTATAATAAATTTTATTTTTACATCCTTTTCTTTAAAATTGTATTTTTCTTATAACTTCTGTTGCAAAATTATAAACTGCTTTTTCGCATACGCTCAACTCTTTTACTGTAACAAATTACCGTTTTATCTTAAAAAAATCTTTATTGCCATACTTTTTATACATCATCACACGATAATTGGCCATAAATGCATACAAAGAAAGTGACAAAAAGGAGTCTAAATAAGATCGTTTTTTTGAAGTGCTAAAATCTTTTGACAAGTTGAGATTTGTGTTCAATACTGTACAGTGTACACAAATCCAATTCTGTACAGGAAAATAGTTATATTCTGGAAATACGAGAATGATCTGTTGTGCATAGAAATTGAGAAATTATAGCCTAAAAATACTTTAAGAAATTCTAATTTTTAATGTTTTAATTGTTATCAATCAATATTTTCTGTAATAGTGTTATGTAAGTTGCCATTTTGTACCTAAATAATAGACTGAAAAATAGCTTATCCATTAGTTTTAGTAACAATATAATATGTAATTAATTGAGTTATTCTGTGATAAAAGCCTTGAAAAATGGAAATATGTTATTTTCATAACTTGAATAGTAAATTTTAATTTATACTCTAATTAATTCCCATAAAACAGTCGTAAAGCGAGTCGCTCTACGTCGCATCAGCTCAATGTTATAAATAGAGAATACATTTTTAATTACCTCACGATATTTGACCAAAAAATGGCCTTTTAACGTCATAACATATATTTATACCAGTCGTAAAACGGGGATTTGTAAAACGTGCGTCGTAACACGGTCTGCGTTATTTAATACACAGTAGTTATCACAAAGATTATTTAATTAATTAGTTATTGTAATTAATTACTTAATTAGGATTTATTACACAAAATATGTAATGTAAATTGAATAAATGTATAATAATTAAAATAACGACAACACTGTTAATTATATATTTTTAATTAAAAATACATACATTAATCGATTATTTAGAAAAATAAAAAATACAAATTTATATCAACTCCTATTTCTTACATGTTATTTTCCTGAATGATTATTTAATCATTCAAGAGGAGTTGATATAAATTTGTATTTTTTATTATAATTTTAATTTTTTGACTGATTAAATAGAAACGAAGCAAATATTTGCTTCGTTTCTATTTGTTGTTTAACAATAATAAACAATATTTTAATACGGTAGAAAGTAAGTTTGTTTGTTTATGTATAGGTGTGTATGTGTTTGTGTGTTTTATCGAATTATTATTATATTAAATTTTACAAATTTCTCTTCGTAAAGATTATAACTTATAAACTAACTGGATACGCTTTTTTCGATCTATTTTGATAATATTAGGCTGTTCAATTGGTTGGGATAATATACATTTTTACGTCATTAGGACTACTTCATTTACACAATGAAAAATTTTAAAGAATGACGTGAAATTTACGTAGCAATCGTACAGACTTTGTTTTATTTATCGATAAAATGTTTGATAAGAATATTTTGTTAGCAAATTTGTACAGTGTATTAATAAATCATATAAATTTCTACTTTTAAATATTTAATATTATAATATTTAATTATTCAATCGTTTGAAAGATTCAATTAAACAACCCAATCAAACAGTATGATTCAATTGCCTTTAATTAAAATTATCATCATTACAAATCAATATTTTAAATAATAATAATAATAATAGTAATAAATTCGATTTTCATTCACTATTGCCAATTTTACAATATTTTTATTTTAATGAGTTAAATATATAACTTTTTTTTATTTTTCATATTTATTGTAACAATAAGTTGGCAAATAAACCATTAAATAATTAATATACGGATAAAAGTGTGCAATAAACTCCCTTTTTAACAACTATCGTTGTATTATTATTATTATATAAATTACTGAATTGTATAAGGTTATTATGCGTAAATTATTATTATAAAAACTAATATTGATGCATTTACGTATGTAAATTAAGAGCAATGCTGTTGATGAAAACACGTGTTATTTTGTAACAATAGCCTAAAGGATAGAACTGAAAAATGGGATAATTACCCCACTATAAACTGTCTTCGGCTTACGTCATTTAATCGAATTACTGTAATTAATAAAAATAAAAAACGTTGACACGTCATCATTTTTATATAAATACTAACTTTTCTTCAGTTTTTGCCTAAATCTATGATTATTAAATTCTATAACTCAAATTAATTTTAAATAATTAAAGCGAATTTAAAAGAAGAATGTTTATCTTCTTTTATTTTAGCGATTAAATTAAATTTTTTATATTATTAAATATGATTTATGGTTTAGAAAAACGTATATTGCCCATAGAAAATTTTTAGGTGAGATATTCTGTAAGGTTCACCATTATGTGGAAGTATAATTACAGTCGAGGAATACTTCACTCGTCTCTTCTGTATAATTATATCGTGCGACAGTTCGGACGAATTGATCAATCTTTGGACATTGGCAGCTTTTACCCTCGGGCAGATCCATCAATTTTGTTGCAATCGGACTTATTTGCAGCTCTTATCTTGTTCGAAGATAGCGCGTAAAATAGGCCATTTATGTGATAGTTTGTACAGTTTATATATATAAATATATACGATATACGTTTAACGGGAAAGCATTTTCATACAATTTTACTATCTTAATAATTATTTAAATGTATCAGTTAAAAAAAATATTTTTTGTCTTTTAACTAATTATAAATTTTTAAGAAATAAAAGTGTAAAATATTTTATTTTTTAACACTTGAAAATTTAATTTGTAAGTGCTTTCTAAGCCACCAGATGGACACACCATTAAATTGTTTACTGTATTAGTTTGTCTTTTATTATAATTCTAATTTATAATTTTAAAAATTGTAATTTCTTTTATCACTAAGAATAAATAAAACTATTATTATTTATACTTCTGACATCAGTGATTTCATTACATGCGTATTAATATTTTGAATTGGAATATTGCATTTCTAATAAATGTCACCAGATGGAGGCACAGCATTATAATAAACTTTTTAAATAATGCGATAAACTTTTATTGTTATAAAAAGACAAAAATAAAAATAAAAATCTAAATAATTTATAAGCAAGAAATTCAATCGTTGTATTGATTATTTTTAAAATAAACATAATTTAAAAATGTAAATAACTGAACTCTGATTTGTAAATAACTGCAATATTTGAAATAATGAAATATTATTAAAAATATATTATTTTATATAAATAATTCATTAAACTAGTCGTCTTTTTTACGTAACGAAAAACATTTTAAATAATGATTTTTACAACATTTTTTTTAAAAATGCGACATGTTTTTTGAATTTTGCTTTAAAAGCATTTTAAAAATTTTAATAAAAACATGCATTTTTAAAATAATTTTTTTAAATCTAAAACGAAATGTTTGCATTAAAAGATTAATATTGAATCCATTTATTAGACTACTGTAATTTTTTCTACATAAAGAAATAATATATATAAACAATTTTAATTTTTTAAGCATTTCTTTAAATAATAATTCAGTTTAAAATGAAAAACATAATAATAATAATAATTATAAAGATCTCTAAAAACAAAATTTCTATTTGACAACAAAAAAAGCTCTGTTTTGTCTTTTTCTTTCTTTCTCTAATCCATAAAAATTCCTTTGTGAATGTCTCAAAAGACTAATAGTCGGAA
>NW_019384711.1:167664-296070 GCF_000671375.1 Centruroides sculpturatus | reverse complement strand
GCCTCTGGTGCTAATTATAAGAATCTTTTAACATGTGCTTTTGCATTTCGTGTTGGTACTTGTCAACATAATGACCATAAACTTAATAAGTATATTCTAGTCGTTAAATAAGCTTTAAAATGATTAAAATTGTCAACTTTGCAAGATTTTGTTGTCCTTCCGAAATATCAAAAGGTTTGTGGAAGTAATGTATAATTATTATTAATATTTTAATTATTAAGCATTATTTATTTTTTAATTAAAATTTCTTAATTAAAACATTCTCATTAAGTGGCTGTACCTGATAAATGATATTAACAAACTGCTCAAAATATGAAAATAAAACCTATTAATTAATTAAATCAATATAACATGCTTTAATTTAATGTGGTTTAATTAATGTAATACTCTTTTTAATAATAATTTTTATTTCTGTAACATACTCATGTACTTCAAATTTTTTTCAGTACATAACTACAAAGTATAATAAGATTTGTTAATCTTATCAACAGATATCTTTAATTATTTTAGCTCTGTTTAATTTAATAAAATAAACTGATATATAATTACTATGAATACAAAATCACTATCTATAGATTTTTTTAAAATATATAACTTAGAACAATCCTGTTTTATTATAGATGAATACATTCTAGACATATCAATGAAAGAATTGTTTTCCTAATAAGATTAAGATTAACAAACTCTGCCTGATATATAGTTTGTTAATCATAGATAAGCAAACACTATGCATCATACAGTAAATATTATGCATACTGCTTACTAATCTATGGTTAATAAATATTATGCATAACATTTATGATAATTATTGACATTTTATATAGTAATATATTTTTACATATTAAATTTGGTTTATCTAGAAGAAGGTAAACTATAAGCTACATCATCATTGCATATTATTATTGTGCCTGATTGGCAGTTGATGAAAATTTATGGCTGTTTCAATCCAAACTAACTATGAAAAACTGTGAGAATCTAAATCAAATATTTGAACCTAGGTCTCTCATGACAACTACTTCCTATTCTTTATTGAGACTTTGGGATTTCTTGCTATTTTGTTTAAGTAAATCAGGATTTCCATTGTGTGTGTGGAGTGTTCTGGGTATGAAAATTATATAGGTAGAAAAATTACTGTTTATATACAGTTTAAATAAAATTTAGTGTTTTGTGATTAGTCTAATATAATTTCCTATTGTAAGAGCTCCAAACTTCAGAGTCCTTTTATAGATATTCATAAGTTTTAAAAGGATGTTTCTCCCCTAACATAGACTCATTATTTTTAAATAAACCCTTATACCAAAGTAATGATACATGGCCATTAGTTATTTAATATAAGAATATTTTAAAATCTTTATTTGTTTTTGGAAATCATATTCAACTTTTTATCTGATAAGATTTTTTTTTGTGTTTATAGTAAATAGAATTTAATGTAACTTATTTTAAGTTCATTCAAAAATTAACTCCATTTTCATTTTTAATTACTGCAACCTTTGTTTATTGATGTCCGCAATTCCTATAAGACAACAAAAATCTAAACTTATGAAGTAAATCTTCAACTTGTTGATTTCTAGGAATGCCTCACAATTTTCAGATATATCCTTGATTATAATAAAGAGAGGTAAAGAATACAGCTGAATTTTTTTCACAAGTGCTTGAAATAAATCAAAAATATAGATTTATATTATAAATGGTTATAATCTTTACTAGAAAATAAATTCTCCTTCTCAGAGGTCTATTATTAAAAGTTAACCAATCCTAAAAAATATTTCCAACACTCCCTTACAAACTTATAACTTTAAAAGATTAAATTTTGGAAGAAAGTATTAACTTTAAACAATGAATTACAAGTGTAATTGTTGAGATATTATTGTTCAATGAAAATATTATAAACTTAGCACCAGAACAACAGAAATGCTATGAAATCATTTCACTATGTTTAAAATGATCAATAAATTTAATATATTATTCTATTTAAAATATTTTATAAAAGCATAAAGTTTCATCTAGGCTATATTATAAGTTATAAAATTGTACAATATTTGATTGATTGATTTGTCAATTCCAGCACTGTATATTAATGCTATATGATCAAAAGACAGCCACAATTATAAATTATGCTTAAAATCTGATCTACAATGAGTCAGCCAACATAAGTGGGGAATGAGAAAAACAATGTACCATTTGAAAGTTTAGATTCATTTCTTATTTTTTATATCTTTGTGATAGTTTGTTTACAAATATTCTTAAAATTTATCACTATTTTTATATTGTATTGTAATAAACTGTTTGGAAATTGTTAATGTGATGATAATGAAATTTTAATGATTTGCTTGTTTAAATTTTTCACTTTTAAAAATTCCAATGTTCAAGACAATTATGCTTTAGCTTAACTTTTATTTTATGGCTATATCTTAGATCAATTATTTTAGTAGAATTCTGATATTAACTAAACAATAAGATCAGTTCTGTATAGAGTTGTCAACATTCTTACATGAAAATAGAAGACACTGCACAATGGACAGCATTTATAATAAAATATCAAAACATATTTATAACAAAGTAGTTTTTGTTAAAAATATTTGTTAATTAACTGTAAATTATGAAACATTAAATAGACAATAAGGTTTTAAACTCAATGTTAGAATTATTATCAACTGTTGCACACCACTGTTGTGTGTTTTATTAATCAGAGTCAGACAAGCAAATTGCTTATCTGACTCTGATTAATAATAGTCTTTCTCTTTTTGTTACTCTACTGAGTGGTAAAGATAAAATCATTACTTTGGAATAAGAAAATAAAATATTGCAACATTGTCTGCCTGTAATATTTTGATAATGATAAAATAAAAACAATTAAACTGGTGCCCAAAAAGACATCATTGGTAAAAAGATAGGAGAGCAATATAGCTCAATGGAGGACAGCTGACAACTCCTAGTTCAGAATCAGTTCAAAAATTATATTGGTAAACACAGATATCAAATTTTGCCATTGTTTATACTGAAGTGTATCGTAAAAATCTGCAAAAATTACAAGTGTTTTCTGATCATTTCAAATATTTGCACATGCATATGAGACAGAATAATTCTTTCCAGAATGTTCTTGATTTCATTTATCAAAAAAGTTTATGTAAATAACATTCCATTTTAAAAATAGAAGGATTAAATGAATTTGATCAAAGAAAAGTAATTGGCAGATCCTACATTGAAAATTGCAAAAATGAGAGATTTTATGTTTCTCTGCAAAGGATAAGACATCCACAGTGTACAGTATATAGCATAATTTCAAGGGTAGAGTGAGGGGAACTTTCAGAAAGAAGAGTAGGATGTGCTCAAAAATAAGGAAAATGACTGAAAGGAAGAAAAGCAATTGAGGAAAAAGCCCTGAGAAAACTTGGCTTAGAATATTGGAAAGAAAGTTAAAATTTCACATAGACATATTTGCTGGATTCTGATGGTATGTCAAGTGACTCTCAAGAAATTAAAGTTTGCTCCGAAATATGTGATGAAGCAACTCTCTGATCAGAAAATTCTTCTGCAGAAGCTGCAAGATGGAGTCTTGAAGGCATCAAACAATCTTGATGCAGTTATGGATGACAAGTCCTATTTCAATTTTGATAGAAGTGAATGTGCCAGTAACAATCACTGTTTCACCAAAGAAGAGCTAGATGTGAATCCTGAAGTCAAATTCAAATGACACCCCAAGATTTTGCTAAAGCTTCTGAATTGGTAGGCAATTGGTCCAAAGGAAAATTCACAGACCTTCACTTTTCCATCAGATCTCCATCAATAAAGAAGTGTATGGCAATGGATGCATTCAAAGAGGCTAGTATCTTTCCCTCACTGAGGATAAATCTTCTGGCCAGACTTGGTTGGCCACTGCCTGTTATTTTCATGATGCATTTGCCAAGTTAGATCATTACAGAATTCAATACATCTATATAGCCAATGTTCTAAACATTCTACAACTAAGGCCAATTGAAATTTTAGTACCAACTGAAGAGAAATAAATGTTTATGAAAATGGTAGAAAATTGGATTAGTAAAGAAGTTGCAGGATAGAATAAAGACCAAACTTCACTGCTTCAAAGCTGACCACTTCCAAAGGTTAAGGGAATAGATTATGACTAAAGTTTGAATTGCAACCAATCATATTCCTGATCACTCATCTGAACATAAACAACCCAAAAAAACCTTATTTTAAACAATTTAAAAAAATTTCTTTTAAAATAAGCAATAAATTTTAAAATACTTTGAAATATGTGAATATTTTTAAGATGTACACCGTTATGTTGATTAATTATCTGTTATATTAGATGAATTTGTATATATAAAAAAATATCTCTAGTAAAAAATATCATTTGAAATAGTGTAAATGGTACATAATTTCAAATGATATGACATGGCGATACTTAACACCAATGTTGTGATTGACATCAAGTGATATAATTTGTTTTCATCTGTTAAAATGTTTTGTGAGATTATCAGCACAAAAACCTTTCTCACTAATTTCTAGCCTTATTAACTGGAGTACAAACGTTTTCGGCCTTCTAGAAATTAGTGAGAAAGGTTTTTGTGCTGATAATCTTAGAAATAGTTCTAGCTACATATGCATAGCAGTGTAAAATGTTTTGTGTTTTTGACTTTTGAACATTTGACGTTAGTTGATGTCAAATGTTCAAACATGTTCAATGTCTTGTTGAGATTGATGATTGATATCACTTGACATCATATTCAGAAGTTTTTGAAAATATCTTGAAATGAATTTTATTAATTTAAGATTGGAGCCATCCATTTATTACATGTGCAGTTTTTAAACCAACTCCCTCCTTATTGTATACAATAATGTACTTTTGACAACCTCTCCCTTTTAATTATCTACACTAGTTCATGGACAATGCCAAACAAGTTCTGCAAATATTTTATAATGTATATTACTATTAAAATAGCCTGCAAGAATAAATTTGTGTGTCACTAATACTACTAAAAAAAGTCCCCTAGACAATGGCTCAATTCTTTCCCTCCCCATTGTGTACAATGATGTACTTTTCACAACATGCCACCTTTCCTTAAAGCAGTCATTCCAAAAATATATATAAAGTGATTCCCAAATATTTTTGAGCCACTGCTCCTTTCATTCCATAAACTTATATCTAATGCCCCAACCCACTTTCCCTTGGGTGAGAAAGGCTTGGAAATATTCTTAGAAAATCTTTTCTATGAACCTCACATTTTGTGTCCTTATTATACATTGTTCTCTACCAGAGCCATAACTAGGATATTGGATGCCTATGGCCAAGAATAAAAATGGCACCTTTTTAATTTTTATTATTAAAACAAAATAATTTTATTCTAAAAAAAATGCTATTGTAAAAAAATTATCTAATGACATTTAAATACTATAAAAATTTTTTTGTGTTATTAATTTTGAATACATATTATTTCAAAACCTTCTCGTTGGCACCTTTATTAAATCGGGCCTATGACAGGGGCCACATTGGCCATACTCTAGTTACAGCTCTGTTCTCTACATCTGGAAATCATTAAATGCAATGTTTCTTCTTAGCCATTTTAACAGAGGAAAGGGAAAGATTGTCAGTGACCAAAACCCACACCTATGGTTAAGACCATGTCTCCAGTGCCCCTTGCTTTTTTTTTTACCTTTAGATTTACTCACCACCCCAGAGGCAATAGCATCCACTTTGGAAACCACTGCCTTAAAGTATACACTTAATTAACAACTATCTCCATTTCTGATTTTTTTAGTGTTCAACAATGCACTTAGTACATCATTTTAAGTCAACCAGAAACCATTAAAGAAATCATATCAAGTGATATCATGTCTGAGATGATTTTTGGACAGTTTCAAATTACATGGTATGATATCATGATATCACCTGTAATAATTTCATAAGTTGAAATCAAGTGATATGCCTTGGACCATTTGAAACTGTCCAAAAATCACTTCAGACATATTACTTGATATCATTTAAAAATGATGAAATGATCATTTTACTAAGGATGTAATAAATTAAAATAAATAAATTCATCAAAAATTTGTAAAAGTATTTTTGACATTGTTTTTCACAATAGAAAGATTCACATTAAAACTCTATGTTATATCTAAGATAATACAAACAAATAATCATAATTTTATATTTATAAATGCAGTGTCTTATCAATCTAATCTTTAAATCAATCTAATGTTCTATGCTAGACTTTTTTCTACTCTGCATAATATTACCTTTACCTTTTGTTTTTAAAAATGTTTATTTGTAGTTAGCTTAAAATTATTATGATCAAACTAAAAAATTAAGTGGATAAGACAAATTTTCTGAGTTTAACATTGCATATAACTTAACTACTTTTTCTAATATTATATTACAATATCAGTAAAACTATCAAGAGCTTGTATGAAGCCTGGAGGTATAGTGGGCTCCTTTAGCCAGTTTTTTAAACAAATGAAATACGTACCTATGTTTCTTTATTAAGAAAAAAAAGTCTTAAGGGTTTTATTTTCTGTTAGTAAAAGTAACATTAATTTTATAGGGTATTTATATATTTCCCTGGATATGAAGAAAACTTAATATTGTCTTTGTGTGGACATTTTTATGCCACATCTATATTCTATGCAATACTAATGCTAATAACATCAGCACTGTATGTTTGTGTCTCATTTGTTTAACTATTTCATATATTAAAAATCAATTAGTAAGTCATTTTTTGCAATTCATAGAACCATAATTTCTATTGACAATGACTCAGAATTAAAATGTTTTTGCAAAATTCTTTTCTTCACATATTTGAAGAATTACTTTCAACCAATTTCAAAAACTTTACCTTTATTTTTTGCTATCTTTAATTTATCATATTATTCTATAAAATTTTATAGTATTTGTTCAGTTAAATCAAGTAAAATAATACAATTTACACATGTTCATAACTTTCTTTATAACTTTGTACCTGATATAAACAATTAATATTTCAATTGATAATAATTTCAAATGAGAGTCTGACATTTTAATTTAAAAACATGCAAAAGCTTAAAATTGTTAAGTTTGGGAAAACTTTTTATCAACTATTTTTCTTATTTTCCAAAATTCATACGATCCATATTATAAAACAATTTATAGAATAAAACTTACATATAAAAAGTGAGCTAACTCTCAAATTGTTAAACTTAAACCAATCAAAATACTTTTAATGTACCATTATAAAATATTGATATTATAATACAAGTTTATAAGGTTTCATGGAATTGTATGTAATGTTATTTTATGAAATAGACTATAACAACACAACTCACCCACATTGGTTTTTCTGCATGAATATGTTTCTCTATAAATAATAGAGAATAATATCCTCTATTATGTTACTCAGATNTTAATGAGTTAAATATATAACTTTTTTTTATTTTTCATATTTATTGTAACAATAAGTTGGCAAATAAACTATTAAATAATTAATATACGGATAAAAGTGTGCAATAAACTCCCTTTTTAACAACTATCGTTGTATTATTATTATTATATAAATTACTGAATTGTATAAGGTTATTATGCGTAAATTATTATTATAAAAACTAATATTGATGCATTTACGTATGTAAATTAAGAGCAATGCTGTTGATGAAAACACGTGTTATTTTGTAACAATAGCCTAAAGGATAGAACTGAAAAATGGGATAATTACCCCACTATAAACTGTCTTCGGCTTACGTCATTTAATCGAATTACTGTAATTAATAAAAATAAAAAACGTTGACACGTCATCATTTTTATATAAATACTAACTTTTCTTCAGTTTTTGCCTAAATCTATGATTATTAAATTCTATAACTCAAATTAATTTTAAATAATTAAAGCGAATTTAAAAGAAGAATGTTTATCTTCTTTTATTTTAGCGATTAAATTAAATTTTTTATATTATTAAATATGATTTATGGTTTAGAAAAACGTATATTGCCCATAGAAAATTTTTAGGTGAGATATTCTGTAAGGTTCACCATTATGTGGAAGTATAATTACAGTCGAGGAATACTTCACTCGTCTCTTCTGTATAATTATATCGTGCGACAGTTCGGACGAATTGATCAATCTTTGGACATTGGCAGCTTTTACCCTCGGGCAGATCCATCAATTTTGTTGCAATCGGACTTATTTGCAGCTCTTATCTTGTTCGAAGATAGCGCGTAAAATAGGCCATTTATGTGATAGTTTGTACAGTTTATATATATAAATATATACGATATACGTTTAACGGAAAAGCCGTTGTTCATACAATTTTACTATCAATAATTATTTAAATGTATCAGTTAAAAAAAAAAATATTTTTTGCCGTAATTAAGCTATTTATTGTACCCAATTCCCATAGAACAGAAAGAGACTAATAGTCGGAAACTAAATAAAGTCATAGCGCAATGTTTATTAGTATAAATATGGTATTTGTATTTAATATTTTAAACTGATTACTCAATTTATTGCGCTTGGATATACTAAACAAATGAAATTTGAAATCATGGAGTCCGTACTTTCAAATAAAATTAAAATTATTTTAGAAAATTTTGATCAACGCCATTGACATTTGGCGAAGTGATTCAAAATATTTTCTATAAATATGGGTTACTGGTCGTATTCTTAGCAAATAAAGCATTGCAATTTTTTATAATAAATTTTATTTTTACATCCTTTTCTTTAAAATTGTATTTTTCTTATAACTTCTGTTGCAAAATTATAAACTGCTTTTTCGCATACGCTCAACTCTTTTACTGTAACAAATTACCGTTTTATCTTAAAAAAATCTTTATTGCCATACTTTTTATACATCATCACACGATAATTGGCCATAAATGCATACAAAGAAAGTGACAAAAAGGAGTCTAAATAAGATCGTTTTTTTGAAGTGCTAAAATCTTTTGACAAGTTGAGATTTGTGTTCAATACTGTACAGTGTACACAAATCCAATTCTGTACAGGAAAATAGTTATATTCTGGAAATACGAGAATGATCTGTTGTGCATAGAAATTGAGAAATTATAGCCTAAAAATACTTTAAGAAATTCTAATTTTTAATGTTTTAATTGTTATCAATCAATATTTTCTGTAATAGTGTTATGTAAGTTGCCATTTTGTACCTAAATAATAGACTGAAAAATAGCTTATCCATTAGTTTTAGTAACAATATAATATGTAATTAATTGAGTTATTCTGTGATAAAAGCCTTGAAAAATGGAAATATGTTATTTTCATAACTTGAATAGTAAATTTTAATTTATACTCTAATTAATTCCCATAAAACAGTCGTAAAGCGAGTCGCTCTACGTCGCATCAGCTCAATGTTATAAATAGAGAATACATTTTTAATTACCTCACGATATTTGACCAAAAAATGGCCTTTTAACGTCATAATATATATTTATACCAGTCGTAAAACGGGGATTTGTAAAACGTGCGTCGTAACACGGTCTGCGTTATTTAATACACAGTAGTTATCACAAAGATTATTTAATTAATTAGTTATTGTAATTAATTACTTAATTAGGATTTATTACACAAAATATGTAATGTAAATTGAATAAATGTATAATAATTAAAATAACGACAACACTGTTAATTATATATTTTTAATTAAAAATACATACATTAATCGATTATTTAGAAAAATAAAAAATACAAATTTATATCAACTCCTATTTCTTACATGTTATTTTCCTGAATGATTATTTAATCATTCAAGAGGAGTTGATATAAATTTGTATTTTTTATTATAATTTTAATTTTTTGACTGATTAAATAGAAACGAAGCAAATATTTGCTTCGTTTCTATTTGTTGTTTAACAATAATAAACAATATTTTAATACGGTAGAAAGTAAGTTTGTTTGTTTATGTATAGGTGTGTATGTGTTTGTGTGTTTTATCGAATTATTATTATATTAAATTTTACAAATTTCTCTTCGTAAAGATTATAACTTATAAACTAACTGGATACGCTTTTTTCGATCTATTTTGATAATATTAGGCTGTTCAATTGGTTGGGATAATATACATTTTTACGTCATTAGGACTACTTCATTTACACAATGAAAAATTTTAAAGAATGACGTGAAATTTACGTAGCAATCGTACAGACTTTGTTTTATTTATCGATAAAATGTTTGATAAGAATATTTTGTTAGCAAATTTGTACAGTGTATTAATAAATCATATAAATTTCTACTTTTAAATATTTAATATTATAATATTTAATTATTCAATCGTTTGAAAGATTCAATTAAACAACCCAATCAAACAGTATGATTCAATTGCCTTTAATTAAAATTATCATCATTACAAATCAATATTTTAAATAATAATAATAATAATAGTAATAAATTCGATTTTCATTCACTATTGCCAATTTTACAATATTTTTATTTTAATGAGTTAAATATATAACTTTTTTTTATTTTTCATATTTATTGTAACAATAAGTTGGCAAATAAACCATTAAATAATTAATATACGGATAAAAGTGTGCAATAAACTCCCTTTTTAACAACTATCGTTGTATTATTATTATTATATAAATTACTGAATTGTATAAGGTTATTATGCGTAAATTATTATTATAAAAACTAATATTGATGCATTTACGTATGTAAATTAAGAGCAATGCTGTTGATGAAAACACGTGTTATTTTGTAACAATAGCCTAAAGGATAGAACTGAAAAATGGGATAATTACCCCACTATAAACTGTCTTCGGCTTACGTCATTTAATCGAATTACTGTAATTAATAAAAATAAAAAACGTTGACACGTCATCATTTTTATATAAATACTAACTTTTCTTCAGTTTTTGCCTAAATCTATGATTATTAAATTCTATAACTCAAATTAATTTTAAATAATTAAAGCGAATTTAAAAGAAGAATGTTTATCTTCTTTTATTTTAGCGATTAAATTAAATTTTTTATATTATTAAATATGATTTATGGTTTAGAAAAACGTATATTGCCCATAGAAAATTTTTAGGTGAGATATTCTGTAAGGTTCACCATTATGTGGAAGTATAATTACAGTCGAGGAATACTTCACTCGTCTCTTCTGTATAATTATATCGTGCGACAGTTCGGACGAATTGATCAATCTTTGGACATTGGCAGCTTTTACCCTCGGGCAGATCCATCAATTTTGTTGCAATCGGACTTATTTGCAGCTCTTATCTTGTTCGAAGATAGCGCGTAAAATAGGCCATTTATGTGATAGTTTGTACAGTTTATATATATAAATATATACGATATACGTTTAACGGGAAAGCATTTTCATACAATTTTACTATCTTAATAATTATTTAAATGTATCAGTTAAAAAAAATATTTTTTGTCTTTTAACTAATTATAAATTTTTAAGAAATAAAAGTGTAAAATATTTTATTTTTTAACACTTGAAAATTTAATTTGTAAGTGCTTTCTAAGCCACCAGATGGACACACCATTAAATTGTTTACTGTATTAGTTTGTCTTTTATTATAATTCTAATTTATAATTTTAAAAATTGTAATTTCTTTTATCACTAAGAATAAATAAAACTATTATTATTTATACTTCTGACATCAGTGATTTCATTACATGCGTATTAATATTTTGAATTGGAATATTGCATTTCTAATAAATGTCACCAGATGGAGGCACAGCATTATAATAAACTTTTTAAATAATGCGATAAACTTTTATTGTTATAAAAAGACAAAAATAAAAATAAAAATCTAAATAATTTATAAGCAAGAAATTCAATCGTTGTATTGATTATTTTTAAAATAAACATAATTTAAAAATGTAAATAACTGAACTCTGATTTGTAAATAACTGCAATATTTGAAATAATGAAATATTATTAAAAATATATTATTTTATATAAATAATTCATTAAACTAGTCGTCTTTTTTACGTAACGAAAAACATTTTAAATAATGATTTTTACAACATTTTTTTTAANTTATATTGAAGTGTAGTGTTGAAAAACTAAATTTTTAAAATATTTAAAAAATATAAACAAAGTAATATAAGAGAAAAAACAAAAAAGTTAAAATCTTAGGAGTCACAGTTTTATTGATAAAATATCAATAAAAAATTGTGACTCATGATTTTAACATTTTTGTTTTTTCCTGATTTTAAATGGAGCCATCAATCTCTGAAACTTATTAGTTAAAATGTTCAATTTTCCCAATTTAATAAATTTTTATATATTATACACATTTGCACACTGTACATGTGTATAATACACTTATATCCAAAAATAAACATAACCATAATCTTAGCAACCACTGATCAAAATAGAGTGAAACCTAACAAACAGAACATTGTATTCTTTATGCAACAAAACAATTTAAAGCAAAACTTTATTTATATCAAACTACAAACAAAAAAGTATTAAGCATTTTCATACATCTATTTCACAGAAAACAATATGACAGGTGGATGCCTCCTACACACACAATACACTACACAGCAATTGCTCATGCTGATTATAATGTATATCAGCTCTGTCAGGAACAAAGTCCATACTTGAACAAGAGCATCTTGAAGTTTCTGCTGGAGTATTTTTAGTGAAGGCTGACAGGATATAACTTGTCTTCCTAGATCAAGGATTTCCAAATTTTTTGAAGCCACAACACCCTTTTGGATGAGATTTTTGCTTGTGACCCCCCTATTACTTTGTGTTTCTTTCCTATTGATATCTCCCTCTTTCTACAATTACGATACCATTTGCAACCTCATATCTCTGCAAAAAAAAGTTTTTCATCGACAACTGCCATCAAAGCAAAAGCAAGAAATTGCCTTGAACTTGAAAATGAATTAATTGTGTGTTTCAAATGGAGAGCCCAAATTTGAGAAAGTAGTTGCTGAGAAACAAGCACATTTCACAATAAGTTTTCGTTGTAAATACAAAATAAATCTGTTAATATGGCTTTTTTGTTTTATTGTGTAAAACCTCTCCGTACTCCCTGGGAGATTATGACCACATTTAAAGGAACCACTGCCCTAAATTCTACATCTATGGAATTTAGATCTAGCTTTAGATTTAAATTTCTAGTTAGAATTAGTCAATTTAATTTAGATTTAAATCTTAAGTTAATTTAAAGTCTGCAATAATGAAAAGTTAGTTTTAAGTAGATTTAATTTAAATTTATATTCCATGCAGTGAATATCTTGTGCAATAGTAAGTCTAATAATCTTGTGTGTAATAAATACAGCCCTATGTGCATGGACATTATCATCTGTAAATATGAAATCTGTACTCATAGCTCCTCAGAATAGTCTCACACAGGGTTCCAAAATCTCACCTCTACCTTCTTGAAACAATGGCACCATTGCAAAAAATACAAAGCACAATGTGACCATTAAAAATAATGCCACTCCAAACTACCAAATCCAAACTGGTTTCTATCCACAATGATCATAGAACTATATCAGTATCCCAATTCTCTCCAGATCCTAATCTGAGAATAATTCTGTACACTGTACCTAAACTTGTTAGTGAACAGAACATTGAATGAATGGCAATGTTGGGCAAAGTTCTTATACCATCTTAAATAGGCTCTTCTGTGCACAAAGGTCAATGAATGCAGTATATTGAGTGTCTGGCAAAAAGCCTAAAGCCTCCCAAAGACAGTTTGTTCTGAAACTGTAACACCAGCAGCTATAGACAGCTCTACAGAACTGCCTATCAGATATTCTTCCATTACAACACACTGTTAATATCAAATAGCAGTCCTGCTGAGATGATAACTCATGAACTTCCACTTTCTGGCTGACATCCAACATCAGTTCTTTGAAATCTAGCCCAAAGTCTGAATATGATACTCTGCGACACATTCAGAATCCTGGGCACATCTGTGACAGGCCTGCTTATGGCCTTCCAATAACTCTTCCTTTCATAAAATTGTCTGTATGGAGTCTTTGTAGCATTATTACTGTCAGTATCAAACAGTAAAACAGTACTGTCCTCAATGGTTAAACCACAACAAAAACAATGCCATGCTACAGCCGTATTTATGGAGTTTGCATATTTTGCATAAACTTGTACTTTTTAAATGAAATATTCAACTATAATCTTAATATTTTGATTTTCTGGAAATGTTAAAATAAACAGCATAAAAGTTTTGGTTTATTTTTACTCTATCTATGGATCAGATGATTATGCTCACTTTTGGACATACATGATTATTGTATGACAATAATTTATGGTAAAACTCAAAATGTATATGCATGCATATATATATATATATATATATATATATTTATATTATAATCCTCAGAAAGTAGTAAAAACTTAGTATTCATAAATTCTGCAATAATTCAAAGTTAATTTTAAATTGACAATGAAAAAGAAAGAACATTGTCATCATTTTGCTTTATATATATTATTTACATAGAAAACAAAATGATTGTTACTGTATTATTGATACAAACTACATGTTTTGTGAAGTCAGTAATGAAATATAACAAAAATTAATATGTATGATATACTGTATTACATATCATCTCTACTTTCTTTAAAAATTGCATAATCATAATATTTAAAAGATTGCAGTTTTATTGATAAAATATCAATAAAAAATTGTGACTCATGATTTTAACATTTTTGTTTTTTCCTGATTTTAAATGGAGCCATCAATCTCTGAAACTTATTAGTTAAAATGTTCAATTTTCCCAATTTAATAAATTTTTATATATTATACACATTTGCACACTGTACATGTGTATAATACACTTATATCCAAAAATAAACATAACCATAATCTTAGCAACCACTGATCAAAATAGAGTGAAACCTAACAAACAGAACATTGTATTCTTTATGCAACAAAACAATTTAAAGCAAAACTTTATTTATATCAAACTACAAACAAAAAAGTATTAAGCATTTTCATACATCTATTTCACAGAAAACAATATGACAGGTGGATGCCTCCTACACACACAATACACTACACAGCAATTGCTCATGCTGATTATAATGTATATCAGCTCTGTCAGGAACAAAGTCCATACTTGAACAAGAGCATCTTGAAGTTTCTGCTGGAGTATTTTTAGTGAAGGCTGACAGGATATAACTTGTCTTCCTAGATCAAGGATTTCCAAATTTTTTGAAGCCACAACACCCTTTTGGATGAGATTTTTGCTTGTGACCCCCCTATTACTTTGTGTTTCTTTCCTATTGATATCTCCCTCTTTCTACAATTACGATACCATTTGCAACCTCATATCTCTGCAAAAAAAAGTTTTTCATCGACAACTGCCATCAAAGCAAAAGCAAGAAATTGCCTTGAACTTGAAAATGAATTAATTGTGTGTTTCAAATGGAGAGCCCAAATTTGAGAAAGTAGTTGCTGAGAAACAAGCACATTTCACAATAAGTTTTCGTTGTAAATACAAAATAAATCTGTTAATATGGCTTTTTTGTTTTATTGTGTAAAACCTCTCCGTACTCCCTGGGAGATTATGACCACATTTAAAGGAACCACTGCCCTAAATTCTACATCTATGGAATTTAGATCTAGCTTTAGATTTAAATTTCTAGTTAGAATTAGTCAATTTAATTTAGATTTAAATCTTAAGTTAATTTAAAGTCTGCAATAATGAAAAGTTAGTTTTAAGTAGATTTAATTTAAATTTATATTCCATGCAGTGAATATCTTGTGCAATAGTAAGTCTAATAATCTTGTGTGTAATAAATACAGCCCTATGTGCATGGACATTATCATCTGTAAATATGAAATCTGTACTCATAGCTCCTCAGAATAGTCTCACACAGGGTTCCAAAATCTCACCTCTACCTTCTTGAAACAATGGCACCATTGCAAAAAATACAAAGCACAATGTGACCATTAAAAATAATGCCACTCCAAACTACCAAATCCAAACTGGTTTCTATCCACAATGATCATAGAACTATATCAGTATCCCAATTCTCTCCAGATCCTAATCTGAGAATAATTCTGTACACTGTACCTAAACTTGTTAGTGAACAGAACATTGAATGAATGGCAATGTTGGGCAAAGTTCTTATACCATCTTAAATAGGCTCTTCTGTGCACAAAGGTCAATGAATGCAGTATATTGAGTGTCTGGCAAAAAGCCTAAAGCCTCCCAAAGACAGTTTGTTCTGAAACTGTAACACCAGCAGCTATAGACAGCTCTACAGAACTGCCTATCAGATATTCTTCCATTACAACACACTGTTAATATCAAATAGCAGTCCTGCTGAGATGATAACTCATGAACTTCCACTTTCTGGCTGACATCCAACATCAGTTCTTTGAAATCTAGCCCAAAGTCTGAATATGATACTCTGCGACACATTCAGAATCCTGGGCACATCTGTGACAGGCCTGCTTATGGCCTTCCAATAACTCTTCCTTTCATAAAATTGTCTGTATGGAGTCTTTGTAGCATTATTACTGTCAGTATCAAACAGTAAAACAGTACTGTCCTCAATGGTTAAACCACAACAAAAACAATGCCATGCTACAGCCGTATTTATGGAGTTTGCATATTTTGCATAAACTTGTACTTTTTAAATGAAATATTCAACTATAATCTTAATATTTTGATTTTCTGGAAATGTTAAAATAAACAGCATAAAAGTTTTGGTTTATTTTTACTCTATCTATGGATCAGATGATTATGCTCACTTTTGGACATACATGATTATTGTATGACAATAATTTATGGTAAAACTCAAAATGTATATGCATGCATATATATATATATATATATATATATTTATATTATAATCCTCAGAAAGTAGTAAAAACTTAGTATTCATAAATTCTGCAATAATTCAAAGTTAATTTTAAATTGACAATGAAAAAGAAAGAACATTGTCATCATTTTGCTTTATATATATTATTTACATAGAAAACAAAATGATTGTTACTGTATTATTGATACAAACTACATGTTTTGTGAAGTCAGTAATGAAATATAACAAAAATTAATATGTATGATATACTGTATTACATATCATCTCTACTTTCTTTAAAAATTGCATAATCATAATATTTAAAAGATTGCAAATACATTTTTTATTGTTAAGAAGAATTAATAAATATTTTCATTTTAAATTAGTTTTTCAATATTTGTAATATCTATATTATAAATTTCATTTTATTCTAGCAATTATGTAAAATTTCTGACAACTTTACTTACAACTGTAATAGCTTATAAATGTTATACTGTAATCAATATAAGTAATCCAAGTTTTTACAATTAGTAAAATCAGTGGAAAAAAAATATTAGCTTAAAATGCAATTTAAATTTTTTTACATATTTTCAGAATACATAATGATGTTCATGCAGAGCTGTTGCTATTATTTTTGTATGATGCAAAATACTTTTCTATTAATACAAAAATAATAAAAAATAAAAACTATGTGAAGAAATATTTATACAATAATATAATTTAAATCAGTAACAATTGCATAATTACATTAATTACAATAAGTGTAATATAAATTTTTATTACATTATTTATTTTCATGTTTTCTAATGTTAAAAAAGAACTGTAATAAAATATTAAATTAAGCTATTAATTTATAATTATCATAATAAAGAATATGTTATTAACGAAAAATGCATTTGCAGAGTTTATATTTCTGAAATTGTCTGTCTGTTATTTTTAATGCGTATAATAATACGCATTAAAAATATCTGAATTATTATATTTTATTATACAAAGTTAATAACAGTATTTCCATTATTTTGTATAACCAAATTATTCTGTACTGTATATAATTCTACATTTAATAAGATAAATGTAACTATCTACTCATTGTCCATTTGAAATATATGGGAAATTTAAATTTTTTGTTATTATTTGGATTTTCTATTAAATATACAATATGTAGTTATTTAATTAATCAGATATTATTGATATACTCACATAACATAAATCAGATTAATAATAAAATTATTATCCTTTGTCTTTGATTATTTAATTTAATACAAATAATGAGAATTAATAATATAAAATATGCAATTCATTGAAACCAAAAAGAATATCACTATATTTAATATGCAAGAAGCATATTAATAAAATTCTTTACTATGTTTTCAATATCATTAATTGAAATATTACAAATGCTTCTAAATGATAGTTTTAAGATAAGATTATTTGCAATTATAAACCAAAGTAAGCACAGATGAAATAAAATTATCCATGTTTATTTCTCATTTACCTGTAAATGAGGATTCTCTATATATAGTATAGAATCTATCTGGAGATAAAATTATTGAAGATGTTGAAGCAGTTTCAAAAAAATCATTTTTAATTTAATATAGGCTTGAAGTCTGAATAATTGCAGATGACTATGCATTTGTCACAATTTTAATGCAAATTGAAATGACAAGCAAATATAAGTTTACATATAAATCAAAATGTTTATTGCAAACTTCAATAAAATATAGCATTGAGAAATATTAACAATGAAAATTTATCTAGTTTTGAAGAACTGNAAAACTTTCACAAAAAATAAAATTAGACATTCTTTACTCCTTTACATAAAAACAAATTTTTTTATATTAAGCAGATTAAAATTTTAACTGGTGGTCATCTTGAAATGAATTTGTCTAAACTTCTTGGTTTAAAAAAATCCAATTATTATAATTATTATCGCTTTTGCTTTCAAGTGAGAAACAAATATTTGTTATCAAGGACAGTGCATGAATATAAGAAAACTTTCTTCTAATTTTTTTTTTCATTGAAAAGTTCAAATATTGAACTTTAACAAGAGAAATCAGATATGTTGCACATTTTTTTTTATTTTTTAATAATATGAAACGATTCATTTATATAGTCTAATAGATCTTTATTTCATAACTATATTCTATCATAATTTTTAATTCTTTTATATCAATGTAAGAGGTAAAAAATAACTTTTGCGATGTAAATGAGTAAATTTATTTTTTCTAACGTTTAACACACGTTAACGAGTGACGAGAGGATTAGAATCGCGAATGAAATGCATTTTTCTATCTCTCTCTCTTTGTAAAAGGATTCGTGCGGGTTATATATCGACTTAATTTGTGATAAACTTCTGCATTATCTAAATATGTAACTTTTTTGACGTTAAGCAAATATCTCGGCGGTATCCAAGTAGCAAGATATATTTCGATCGCTTCAAATATGGCCACATCCACCCTATAGCTGGCCTACCTTCTATTGAGCTTTCTATCTAGTAGGTCCAGTTATGGTAAACGGTTACTATGGCAACGATGCTGGAGGGTTGTAGCCTAATCCACAACGGATCCACCTTTACTTTACCCGAATCTGTCTGCAACCGCAGTAAACACGACCAATCAGATTTTCCACCCATAAATTTACTCAAGTAATATTTCTCCAACTTTTTTAGAAGGTAAAAAAATATGCTACACCCATTCGGTAACAATAACAAGACTCCTTCACCCAATTGTAACACTTAAATCTCCTTTCCAGATTTTTATATGTATTTTTTTTGTCAAATAAAAAAATAATTTCATCGGGGGCCTTCTCGAATTTTTTAACATGTTTACGCAGATTTTTGTTGAAAATCTAACGTGTTCTGTTTTGCTAGTAAACAAGGATGTTTTAAAAATAGCACAATCATTGTTCAATAGAAAAAAATGCTTGTGAATGACTCGAAACTTTGCTATTATTAATGGGGCCACGATCACAATTGTTACTTGTCCCTTTAACACATCTATACGGTAACATTAATTACAAACTGACAATAAATTGTTATACAAGACGTATCAGTCTAGAGGTTGATAAATTTAAAAACCCTTCAGAGTTTATTGTTTAATGTATACCCGCACGCAATAATATTTAAACACTAGTTGTGTGTTTAATGTCGATTACTACAAGTGTTTATTATGTATAGGTAGTAACAAATTTACAACTGAACACTTTAAAAATTAATAAGATATCAATTATAAATGCTTCGTATGCTAATAACATCTAAAAAGTAATGTATGCTTGTATATTTTTTAAATATGTAATGTTTATAATGCACAGGATCATTTGTTTGAATTCCTTAAAAATTATACTAATAATAATATATTTATAAGCAAATAGGAAATGAGCTGTTTTTTTAAAAACTTTCATATATCAATTATAAATATTTATTAAATATAAATATTAAACAACAAAATTTAACTCAAGTTAAAAAAATTAATATCTTACTCAAGGATAGTTCCCCCCCCTTAATTTTGATTTTCTACAATTTGAGATCACATTTTACAAAAACGTACAACACTAATGGCCTTTTCGCTAATATTTAAAACTAAAAGTTGTTTTTAAGTGTTTACAGAACACTGCTATTTGTGAATTTATAACTTGCACTTAAAAAAAACTATATTAACTTGATTTTTTCTTTAGGAGAAACTCGGAAAATTTTAAAGATATCTCCTCTTTTTTAAGTATTTTGCGTAATATTCTATTCTATGAACGATCTTAATCGATAATTTAGCTACTTTAAAAATAGCTTTAACATTGAGAGCAAATTTATATAACACAGATTAACAGATCAAATCCACTGAAAAAACTTTTAATCGTAGACTTAATGACATTTACTAGTTTTTTTTATCAAACTATATTTGCGATTATATCAAACGATCAAAATCAACAATTGCCAGCGTATTAAAATTACCTTCGGGTGATATTTTTATTTATGTAAGAGTATCAAATTTACATTACAGCCGAATAATAGGTTTGGGCTGAACGTAATCGTTTTAAAATCCATATTTTGAATTTAATCCATTTGTATTTCGTCAACAAATAGATCGTAAGACGTTTCTTTAATAAAATAATTTTTTTAACCAGGAAAATTTATCGACATATTTACGCCAGGTTATGTAAATCTTTAAACTGTAAAGCGTTGTTGCATCGGTCGAAATTTTGATGTTTATACAATATATCCACTTGTGACGTAACTGATACGAAACAATTGCTTTTCGGAATCGATAAGCGTAGACACCGAACTTCAAAGACAATAGAAATGGAGTAAAGTGTGCAAAATAAGTTATCGAAAACCGTTGTTATCGCTGAAACTATTTACAATTTTTCGACTCCGAAGAAAAGTTTTTACTTCGTTGCCTTATGCTAACGAAAAAAAAAATTTCTTTCATAGTTAGTGTTGTTGTCGAATTAAATATTCATGAAGGCAATAGTTATCTAGAACATTTTTATTTGTTTTGACCACAGAAGCAGGTACACAAAAAACCTTACATCAATTACAACCCAGGAAGGCCCCTCCACTCGTTCACAACTCCGTAATTTTATTATAGTTTTTACTCCCGAATATTTTATTTTGTACATCGAGATGGAGGGGTATCCCGTTCACATTTCACAAAAAAGACCCGTATGATTTTTTTATTTCAGTCACCTCCACACAAAAAACAAAAATGCAGATATATAAATTTTTCCATTCTCGTGAACACCCATCATTCAAGTACTGCTTAATTAGGAATGTATGCGGTCTTTGGAACACACTATCATGTGCGCATTCTGAACCTAGAATTTATCTGGAACGTTTACCTGTTCTACATGTCTTGATAGCGAAAATTTCCTTTATATATGGTATGCTTTCGAAACGCTTTCTCTTTCACAACCAAACAGCAACAGCTAAAGCAAGCGAGTGCCGTTGGGCTTGAGAGAAGGGAAGTACACTAAGGCAAAAACAAGTTGATGGGGAGGGGCAAAAGTTTACATGGTAGAGTCTCCCCGGGCCTCCTTTTTTTCTCGGAAATAGTACAAATTGTAAGAAGAGGGACGAAGGAAGTATACGGTGAACGTAAACAGGGGGAAGTAAGAAAGGGATTTTTCCAGTTCTGAAGGCGTTGATCAATGCTTCCATCTTGGAAGGGAATGTGTGTTTCTTGGCACGAGCTATTTTTTTACACATTTGACAATAAATCCCTGAGAAATAATGACTGGCGAGACTTGGTAGCAGTCGGCACGTAAAACAATTGGTTGGTTCGTAAGACGGAACGAACGAACTAAAAAATTAAAAATATTACACCTCCTCTTAACGAGTGACTGGAATGAGATTAATTCGGGTTCACAACCCAAAAATTGTAATACTGAGAAGCGATATAATTAAAAAACCTTGCCGTAAATACTAGTTTAGGATGACTTGGAATGAACAGAGCAGGCATACAACACTTAAGACAATAGAAACACACACATACATATATAACTATGAATTTTGATTGGAGATTTTCGTACACACGTCGCTGGCCGTATACTTTATAGGAAAGTGAAATTTTAAAAATCATTTACCATTTTTGTTATTTATAGTATGTGTATCCCTATTGGCCCTAATTCTTTTTTTAAGGCTCGATATACCCCATGACTGAAGTTAACGCTTGCTGCCTTGGGTGATGTATTAATACTTTGCAGCCACTTTTTTACTTTGAGAATAAACTTATTAATAACTTTTTTCTATGCCCATACGGTTCCGAACCATATATAAAATATCTACTCACAACAAAAATAATAGGAAGCTTTAATAGTTAAAAAAAAAAGATTAAATTTCACGTGCAAGGAACTGTTCATTTTTGGGAACTTTTTCGTATTTAGATCAACGCACGGAAATTTATGACTAGTTTTTGTTAGGTGTTTGCCGTAATTCAATAGCGTTGACGTTACTTCAGTCATGATCTTGACACTAAAAACCGAAGTCTTAAACTAAATATTGTGTAGAGCGAACAGAGGCAGGCGAGAAAGGCAAAACTCATTGTTGTGTCAAGCTGAGTTAGCTGCGTATTACAGTGCGCCACTCGACTGCCAGGTTTGGAGACGACGTGGAGTAAGTGCACCTGAGACTAATTCCTGGCTACTAGTAAACAACCGTTCGTCTCCCAAGTCGAGTCGCCATCTGGTAATGACACAACTACTCTACAAGCAATCTCAGTTCGAATATTTTTAAGAAATTTCCCTAATAAAAATTAAAAAAACACCCCACCCACTATATGTATATGACGGATTAGAGCTGACGTGCAAACTGATATAACCGTCATACGGTATTTTTTAAGTATGGAAACAGTGTTTTTTTAATTCTACAATCCTGAGGATGCAGTTAACTATTATTAAAGGATGATGTCTTTTTTTTTATTATTTATTAAAGGCCTTGTGGCCTGCCTTCTGTTTGGCTTTAAAAGCAAGACCCAGGATACCTAGGCGTCCAACACATAGCACTTTGAGCAGAAGTCAGGTAGAATGTAGATGTTGGGACACAAATACTGATGAGGAAGTTTTACTCCAGGTAATATCACCAAAATGATATTTTCCACAAAGGTTGTACTGTTATCTAATTTGTTAATATATTCAGGTCTGAGACAGGTACTACAAGCTCTATGAGCTTTCTCAGCTTAGTTTTTTCCTGGCTACAATACACTATCTGTTTGACATATATATGATTTTTCTTTGGAAGGAAAAGACTTACTTTAGAGTGATTTTGATTGCTGACAACCTGAAGGTTGTTGGAACTCACCAATTTTACAAGATCATCTTGTACTCTAAAAACTACAGTTGACTCAATATTTAAGCATGATCGAGAAATTAGAAATGAAAACTTCCTGCACTAGATGAGGAATTCTTTCTTTCTCTCCAAATAGGAAAGGAGGAAAATACGCCTCATCTCTAATACTGTTGCTCTGTTCATAAAAATTCCATGCATCAACTATTAAATTCCAAATACATCATTCAAATTTTCTAAATTTGGTCATATCCTCACAGAGTTAAAGTATATATATATATATAATCTATATTTTTTAACATAACATACTTAAATCTTTATGCTACTAGAGGTAAATTGTATTTCATTGATTTCTCACAAATATCACTATTATTAATGGCTGAGCACTTTTGACATCTCAAAACTACAAAAATGAAATTGAAATTTAAAAAAATCATCAATTACACTTAAAAACAATAGGACAAAAGTGCATTAACATTTGACAATTAGCAGCACAAAAATAATAAAACAGTTAGGATTTGATTCCCTGTTTCCTCCCAAGGAGGAAACATTCGTTAACTGAGTGAGGTAGAAATGTGGTGTCTCGGCAAATAGACAACCACAAATGAGGTAGATCACCTCGTATCACACTATTTTACCTATGACCACAAAAAACAGGATATCAATACATCACATCTTATTTGGCAATAGCCTTTCTCTAAAGAATCAAGTACAGGAACTGTCAGACACTTAAAACAATGAAAAACCTCTTAGGTATGTTAACATTAACCCTCAACTCATATATATCAACAAATGGTACATACCTAGAAATCCCTGAGCTATATAAAGTTGCTACTGGTTAGGATTTGAAATATTGCCTTAGATGCTGAGGTATGTTTACAACATGTGCATCTTATAAAGGCTTGAGGCAAATAAGAGGCAATTTTCAGAATACCTGGACCCGATTGTTGCCAAAGTCAACAATAATGATAAATCCATCTGGTGAAACACAAACTCCTGACGGTCGATCCATCTGTCCTTGACCATTACCAGGTGTTCCAAACTTGCACATGAAGGAACCATTTGGGTGGAAAATCTGTATGCGATGATTTCTTGAATCGGCAACTATGATGTGACCCTCTGCATCCACTGCTATTCCTTGAGGTCGAAGAAACTGGCCATTTCCGGAACCTTCATTTCCTAGAAACCGTGCAGACTGAAAATCTGGTTGAATAACCAATAGGCGATGATTGTTGAAATCTGTTACAACCACGTGACCTTCTGTGTCAAATGCAACGCCCCTTGGAGAATCAAAGTGTTTCCATAGAGAGCCTTCAAATCCATATTTGTTAAGGTAGGTACCATCTGGCCCAAATAGCTGAATTCGATGATTTCTAGTGTCAGATACCAAAATTTGGGACTCACTGTTGACAGCTACATCCCAAGGATAATTAAACTGTCCATTTTTGCTGCCTTTTTCTCCAAATTTTAATAAAAACATACCTTCAAAGCTGAAGACCTGTATACGATGATTGTCTTTATCTGCTACAATAATACGACTTTGAGAATCTGCAGCAACTCCTGCCGGTCGGTCAAATTGTCCTGGTCGAGAACCTGGAGATCCAAATTTATGCTTAAAGCTTCCATCTGGATTAAAAACCTGAATTCGATTATTACTACGATCTGCAACTATTATGTGGCCATCCTTATCTGTGCAAACTCCCCACGGTCGACACAGCTGCCCATCTCCTTCTCCCTCTCCGCCAAATGTGAAAAGAACATTTCCAACTGAGCTGTAATTTCTACCTGATCTTGCAATTATTGTAAATGGACTCTGATGAATGTGCATGCCACGCATCATAACAGATATGATGTGTTGACCTTCAATTTCAGGACTGTATGAAACAATATAGGTACCATTCTGTCGATCAGAAACTTCTGCTCTTGTTGCTACTCCTTTTGGAGTTTGAACTATAGCATTAATAGAATCTCCACCAACAAGTCGAGGATCTCCCAAATGATCTTTGGCATGAACAGTGAAACTGGCTACTCGACCACATAAAGCTCTTTTTAATCCAACGCCAGATGCTGTAGAACGTGGAGCAAAGGCATTACTAGTAATAAAACCCAAGGAACCAATAGCAGTAAGTAAAGCTGTATCGGGTGGTGTAAACAAAATATTATCATCTTCACAGGGTTTCAAAAGATTATGATGTTGCTGCTTGATCTCACCTACTTGACTTACAAAGTTATCTCTAAGTTTTATAAAATCCACATCAACAAGATTATCTAAACTTTGTTCTGTATAGTCTATTAGATTATTCATTTTTGTTTTATACACTTTTAATTCATCTATTTGAAGCTGTATAGTATGAACTTTAACTTGCCTTATTTTTTCCACTCTTCGAAGTAGTTCCCTTTCTCTCTCTTCCAATGCATTCATATGTCGTCTTATTGTAGCACGAATTTCCTTGGACACAGCTTGGATTTTAAGATCTATTCGTTCAGACATGCGTTGCGCCATCTCTATGCTCTCATCTATAACATGAGATTCCATTTTCAAATCTTTACATTTACCAGAAATAAGCTTCTTACAGGCATTCAGTATCTCTTCCAGATAGGAAACCGTATGACCCCTGTGAGATCTCATGGTGCATTCTCGACACAGGGCCTCGTTACATTGCTCACAATACAAGCAGATGATACTAGTTTTGTGAAATTCACAAGGAACAGGTTTACGTTCATTGATGGCAGGCAGAGAGGGAGGGGAATATTTTGTTTCTGCATATTTGATGCCAGTATCATCCACTCTGGTGATATTGTGATCTTTAGTGAGACGAACTCGCTGATGAGCCATCAAACAATTTTCACAAAGTGCTTCCTTACAATCTATACATCTCGCAGAAGCAGTGTTTCCATCATCACATGAGGTACACATGTTGTTATTAGAATAGCCATTTTCAAAGTCTTCTTTGACTACATCTAAGATGTCGTTAATATAAAAGGGTGGATGCAATCCATCGAGACTCTGTTCATCACCTAGTGTTTGCAAGACACTTTCGTTACATTTTGGGCATCTATAACTTCCCGTCATGGAATCGGCGCTACCTGCGTATTGTTCGTAACATCTGCCACATATAGTATGGTAACAAGGCAAAACTTTGGGCTCGTCGGGTGCTTGAAGACATATCTGGCAATATATAGCATGATCTGGTCTCATATCTGGAAAAGCAGATGCCATTTGTGACTATCAATGTTCCGCATGTGGACGTAGTTCGACAAACACTCTTCGAGTGCTAATGGAAGGGAGTATCTTTATTTTGCATCTGGCCAGATTAACCCTTACGATTTTATCCTTAAATAGATTCTAGCGCTTAAAAAAACAACAGAGAAGACAAATCTTAATAAAAACTTCACGTTCTGTTAGGCTTAGGATGAGTCTGTTAAAGCAAGCTTCGCTGTCATATCGACCCGTATAACGTTAAGCAGTCATAAGGTACTTACAGTAAGGATTATGACTTATGCTAACACAGTGATGATATTGCACATGAAACAGGAACAACTATAATTTCAACTTCGAGGAACATTGACCACTTACACCATCAACCGAAAACCTTCCTTCTAACTACTTCATCGAGACACAGCGCCCTCTAACAACCTTCTTCGCATAGGTTGATATGTCCGTTGCCACTCATGTCAACCACCAATGGCAGACAGGATTAGATAAGAATTCTCCTCCCACATTAACATTATTGTACATTTCCGAATTAAATCCTTTCTTTAGGCGCTTCCTAAGTTTAAAACGTCCAATATCGTAAAAATATTCGTCCTATTAACAATAATTAAACACAATTTAATGACATTTTTTAATAAACTTTAAAATTCATCGATCGACTTTATTGTTTTGTGTTATTGGTTATCAATCGGTGACGTCGCACAGTATTTAACCAATTATAGCGTTTATAATTCTTAGTGATGTTTTTAAATTTGGTTGATGTTTAAACACGTGGTTTATAGTTATTTTGAAATTTTTTTGTTTTTTTCTTCCGATCGTGTCGACTATCCATCATACTTTCTGTTGTAACCAGTTACTTTAGATTCAAAATAACGGAGAGGTAACATTTCACCTGTGAAAAGCAACTAGACAAAAAGTGTTTTATTTGGCTGTTTTAATTTTCACGATTAAAATATGATTTTTAACCGAATTAAACATTTTATTCTCATATATACTCGTTTTCGAAGGAATTGTCATGTTTTTAAAAATTAGAATGTTTATAATAATATTCAAGTAATTATTTTTAATATTAATTATTGATGTTATTCTATTCAAACTTTATTTAATACTATCAAATTTCGCGACTTTTTTAAAGTAATCGGCACTTTTTTAAAGTTAAACTGTCACTATTTTAACAATTTATTGTGAAAAATGTTATTGTTTGTCAAATTTTAACTTTACAACCTGCGCTTGTTTGTATATGTTTTAAAAAAAATTGCTCTGTTTTTAGTTTTAGTGTCTAACTATTCTTTATGAAAAGAACAAATATCACAATGAAAGCTTCCACCCCTCATTTTTGGTACAGACCTACTTTAGTTGAGGGTTGTTTTGAACTCTACTGTTCATAGGGGAATAGGGTTAATAGGTTTATTATAATACAATCACCTTGACAACTCTCAAATCTTAATAAATCCATAACAATAATATGAAAGTTGTTATAATGAATTGGATTTTACAAATATACATCCCACATTTAATAAAATAAAAATCATTTGTGCGTTATTTTATTTATAGTAAAACTATGACTTTCTAGTAAAACATACGACATTTATAAATAATTTATACGTTACACATTTAAAAATACTTAATTATTTAAATGTTCATATTGCTTCTTTGTCACTGATTTAACACACATCTGGTTCGGTTGAATGAGTAGCCATGGGGCAAAAGGCTAGTCATCTAAATTAGACTATTGGTTACTTTATTCAAATAACAAAACATTCATTCAATCAATATTCATTAAAGTCTGTTGGAAACAATGGGACTGTTCCTGCAAAATTTTATCTTCAAATTACATCCATTGGCCGGGATCATGGACAAAAACCCTTTTACATAAAAATCAAATCTTATTATAAAGATCATTAAGAATGATAAATTTCAATACGGATCATTAGTTTTAACCTTTGAGCTGTCAATCATGATCAATTTTACTTCGAATAGATTAAGAGCTATTTTAAATTAGGTTCTCGTTTAAATTTTATATTATTGAAGGTTTCTTACATAGATTTAAGCTTTTCTCCATTTCTTAAAATTTTATAAAATTAAGTTATAACGAGGTCAGTGAACTTTTTAAAACTTTAACCTTTAAACCACTGACCGACTTTCCCTTTCAAATGGTAAAAATAGTTCTCCTGCTGACCAACCCTTCTTCCTCCCACTAACAATACAGCCTAAAGCATTTTGTGTACTAAGAAGCGGGTACAGATTTTACTAGAGCAGTTCCTTTCTAACCATTTGTTAGTCATCCAAGGTCATAGGAAACTGTCGATAACATATAAATGTAAAATTACAATTCTGTAAATCTCCCATTGTTACCTAAGAGCTAATAACTCTTCAGAAAATCAATATCAAAACTGAAATTTCATTTTAGATTAAAGTATAACTTATACATTATATAAAAATGGCCAAAACATCCAGATAACGAGGGAATGACGTCAGGGTGGACTTCGAATGGCAAACAATATAAGGACCCTGAATGAACAGTCTAATCTACCAAACGAAAATCGAATTAGATCTTTTGCGGGTTTCCGAATTACAAACATTAAATTATCTTGAGAAATATTGCTATGACATTCTTTCATTGTGTAGATACTCTTAAACATTCGTTTTGTTTCTACAACTGAATTTTAAACTTATTTTAAAAATTTAATTGTAATAGGAAATAAATCTTAGAAACCAAACATTACTTCGTTATATTAACTACTAAGTTGTTTAATAATTGTTTATATTTTTCGTATTTACATTTCCATAAGCTCATTTAATGTGAGCTTATAAAAACATAAATATTCTCTTGAAAATGATTTCGACATCAGCTGATTTTCCTCATTCGTTACAATGAAAATTGAAGTTATTTCATCTCTATAATCCTAAAATTATTTCTAGAGTTTAATATTATATTTTATAACTAGAATATTGTCTTTATTATTATTTTTGTTTTTCTATTATTTATTGTTATTGATAACTGATATATTATTTAGTTTTTGATATTGATTAGTAATTCATATATGAGATTTATTTTATATTTGTTTTAAATTTACGTCAAAGTAAGATTGTATAAGTCATTAATATTTCCAAACCTCAAATAATTAAAACTATTCCATTTTTATGTTACATTTTACAGCTTTTACTTTTCGTAAATATTTTAAAATATAGGCTAAATTAATTTTACACAATTGATATAACTCAAAAGAGTAAAGTTTAATAATATACACTTTCATAATTTCTTACTTAAGTTACGTTAATAACATTTTGCGGCATTATTTTATTTTAATCCGTTTCTTACATTTTTTTCGTTTATAATATTCAAAACATGAGCATTAAAATATATACATAGAAAAACTTGTTTTATAATTTTAATTAATAAAAGAGCTAACAGAAATCAATAAGAAATAAAATATCTATAAAATAAAATAAAAATTTTATGTCGTAAAACAAATATTTTAAAATTTTTCAGATAAAATTCTATATTATTTTGTAGTTTTTCAATTAATAATAAACATTATATCTGTGACTTGATAGAATAAGAGCCAATGTCAAGGGCCATTGATCCTTATTTTCCAAGCTATATTTGAAAAATGTCTTTAAAATAAGGAAAAAATAAAACAAATTTTCAAAAATAAAATATAATATTTCAAACAAGATTTCAGAATATAATATATTTCTGTTTGAGAAATGACAAAGTGATGTAAAATCTTTAGAATTACTTCTTCATAATCTTTAAAATATTGAATAAGTAAATTTATTATCAGTAGCATTGAAACAGCATTGAAAATTGCGTGTATATAAATTTTCTAAACTTTTAAATGAAATATCTCGATTAAATTTAATTTAGAACGATCACTTGCCACAATCTTCATAATGGTTATCTACAGTTAATTGACAAATTAAAGAGCATCTTATTATATTTAATTAGAAATATTCAAATTACATTCTAATTATGGAAAGTTGTTTTACGTTTCATTTTTTAAAATTACTTTGAATATAACAGTTTAAGTAAAATTAATATAATTAATATTAAGTGCATTTGTAAGTTTGAATTCTCGAATTATAATTTTAAATAATTTATTTATACGAAAATATTTTTATTTAAAAATCGTATTTTCTTTGCTTTATAGTAATTAAATTTAAAATACTTTTAGATAGAAATACTCTTAAAAACTATTTCTTTGACTTCGGCTTAATATCATTCTAAACTTTTAGTGCTCCCAAAACAGAAATCCGTTTTAAATTACCTTTTATGTTTATTAGAACTCATTTTTGAACTAGTTTTCTGTAAAAGAAAATTCCAGAAATCACCTTTTTAAAAACCCATTTGTAATTATCTTTATTGCTGCACCCTAGGATGTGCGGTACCATAGCAAACAAGCTTAACCCCTTAATAACACCAGAACTACTACTGTGCCCATTATACATATCCATTAACAAGTGTTAATTCTGGACCTTTTAAACGATTTTTTCCTTTCCATTTAGCATAATCCTCTTAAGTTGCCAACAGTAACTACTTCGAAGAACTGAACCCACCTAGAATATATTTGCATACCTGCAAAAGTAGAACTATATGATTATAAATCAAATCGAAACCATTTTTCAGGATTAAAAGGGGATGAAATGGATATTTATTTTAAAAAACTACAAATGTTTGTATAAATAATAACTCTTTTTGAATGTTCTAAATAAACGTTAAACATTCCTGTTATTTAATCCCTCTCATCAGGGAATTTCTTCAGTTTCCAACTGCTACATTGTGAAGTTCGTTTGACATGTTCCTCTAAAAACTCCCTTGTGGATTGATTGCTTTTTAATTGATTTCTACAACTCGACTTGTATTTTATACATTTATACAAATTTAAATAATTTGCAAATTTTAGTATTAATTTCAAATTAACGTAACAATAATTTTTAAACTAGTATTTTCATTATTTATATTTATGTATATTTAATTTAATCATAATATGTTTAATTGAAATTAATATAAATATTTTATGAAACAAATGTACATTTAATTAAATATTTATATTAATTTCAACCAATAAAAAATATTTTTGCCTAAATATATCGTTTAATTTCATACACTGTTTAATTATGATTAATAACATAGTACTAGCTATTAATTAGAACAGATAATTGTTATTGCTGTAGTTAATTTATATTGAAATTGTAATCATACTGTTTTAATTATTCTAATATTATTTATTTTAATACGATAAACATTTCAATTCTTCTATTACTCCTATAACAGACTGTTTTAATTACGTTTAAAATGATATATAAAATGTGACTATTCTAATATCTCCAATTTTGTAGAATTGTAGCACTTTTGTAAAAAGAAAAAAAATGCCCCTACCATTAAGTTCACTTAGACAAATATCAGTGATTTAGCTCCTCCAAATTGCTATTTATGGAGGATCAAACAGAACAACAATGAACCGAAAGTGCTGGGTTGTAAAAGTAGGAAGCCTACCTTGTAAATAGAAACTTTTATGACATCGTGCATTTGTACCACATGTTCTAAAAATCACCATGATATGGGTGAAATTGTGCCAGTTGCCTGGCTCAAAAAATATACTGTATAATACTTAAACTTTTCCATTTTAGTAATCGTATCTAAGACCGGTGAATATTTTTCAGCGTAAAAACATGTGGTTATGATTAAATAATAATCACATTCTATTGTTGTGAAGAACTTCCTGTATTGAATTATCGATATCCGGAAGATGTTAAGAATAATGTTTTAGTAGGAAATAAGATGAGATCAACATTGGAATGTTGAAATTTAATAAAAATTTATTCGTAAGTTTAACGGAAATAGAAATATCTGATAAACAAATAAAACAAATATATATTGAAATAATCATCAGATATTACCAATTATACATATATTTAAAATACGAATAACCGTGAAATATTGGCAGAGCCTCAAAAGCTTGATATGGGGCCCGATGTAAAGCGGGCCCCTTTTACCGCTTTAGTGGGTCTCGTTTGCCTTTGTTTTTGAACAAATTAAATACGCAGAATGTTTCTTTATCAATAAAAAGTAGTTTTAAAGAATTTATTTTATTTTATTTTATTTATTTTTGTTGGTAAAAATAACATTAATTTATAGGGGTAGAAACCCTAAGTTTTCTCCGGGCCCAGGGAAAAATGCCCACCTCCTCGAGAGAGGAGGTGGGCATTTTTCCCTGAGTATAGGTTAACCATTATATAAACTTAATGAATCTACACATTAATATTCGAATAATATCGAAATGTATTTTAGTTTTCATATAGCTATATTTAAATAATTTATTACGCAAATGATACATATTAGAAATATTTAATGAAATTTATGTTAATATACGTATATTTATATCATTAGTATGTATTTACTATTTCTGTTAAACTTCCAATTGCGTTTAATTTCTATTTAATCATACGATCCATTTAGATAATTATTACTATTTAGATCACAATTAATCAGACTTACATTACAGCAAATTTCGCATATTTCATTAATCATAATTAATAAATACATTTAAATTCATCTTACTGTATCTATGTGATAACAGTGGAATCGTAAATAAATTTAAATATAACTAATAATTATAAATTCAATAAATTTAAAATTATAGAGTAAGAAAAAAATGCTTTTCTTATACTCAATACTGTATTTATATCCCATTATCATTCTATATTTTAAAAAGTTTTCGTCATTATTTCAAGTAAAAAAAGCTTTCATGACTTTCAATAAATAAATAAATAAAAACCAGTTACTGACTCATTTACTTTAAATTTGTAAATTCATTTTAAATAAATAAATAAATAAAACTATTTAATTATGTAAATACGTTTATCAACTATTAAAATTTTTAAACACTTACAATTAATATATTGTAACATGCATTTTTATTGTAAAATATTAAAAATTTACTCAAGCTATTTTATTTTTCACGTGCAATGTATTTATTTTAACATCAAAATATTTGACAAAATTTAAAAGAATTTATTATTTTATTTATGGATTTTATATGCGATATTTAAACAATTCTGTTTTCAAATCAAATGTTTATTATTCTGTCATAGAATTTAGGACAGAAAACATCAAAATAACGTGATTGTATTTTTTTCTCGGTATGCCTTAATGTGTTTTTTTAATATTGTATGTTATTATGCTTATTTTTTTAACAATCTAATAACATCTAACTTTACCTTATATATATATATAAATTATTTTTATATAATAAATTTCGTATTATATTTACTAAACGATCAAACGAAGAGACATTAATCACGAAGACTGTAAAACAAACAGGAATTTGTTGAGTGAAAACATCTGAGCAGGCTACAATAGTTGGCGGCAAAAGGGTCCTTCATTCGGTGACGCCCATTAGCGTACACCAAAGGGGTCTTTGGTATGCCGTACAAGCTCAACAGGGCTCATAGTAACAAGGAAGGAAGCTTAATTAGTAGCCATACTACAAGGATTACAGGTTGTCATCAAAATCCACAAAAACTATAATTTTGGTTCCTATTTCATTAACGGAAAAAGGTCTTTTATCAGTTAAACTATCGCTTTCAAATATAATTTCAACAATCTCTTAACATTCTAAAAAATTTGACGAGTTTATCAATTGAAAACATAACTTATTTCTATGTAAACAGCAGCTTAATTTAATATTTAAATGACACATATAACGATAGACCTTTCATATGTTTAAAATTCGATCTGACATTTAAAAAAATAATAATTCAGTTATAAATATTTTGAAATAATTTGAAGATAAACAAAATAATATTTTAAATATCTTGTTTTCGAATTACAATTTGGTAGCTGTTTTGTTTGTCTATACGTGATAGGACTAGTTAAACGTACAGAATTTCTTAAGATAAGTGAAGAGGAGGAATGGCTATAAACTACCTGTTAACCTACACAGTTCATTATATAAAGCAACGGGTTAGTTCAAATATATAGTGGGCCTAAAAGTTCACGTTCGATTGTGGTACGATCGATAGGGCAAAGCACCAAAAGGAATGGAAAGGTTCACTTATCTGCACTGCATATACCATTCGCCAACTCTATTTTAGGGAGAGGATTTTTTGATAGAAAACAAAGGACATTACCTGAGAGAGACAGAAAATAAATAAATAAATACGATTGGATGAAAATTAGAGTAGAAAATTTTAACTTTGTGCAACGAAAATGTCGAATGCTAGAAATTGTAGGAGTGAATGGGGTCAAGGACTTCTGTGTATCTTCCAGATCGCCTATGTTTCTGAATATCAGAACAATTTGTTTTTCTCAAACAGTTTTACGACAATAATCTGTTACTACTTTGTTATTGTCTTTATTATATTTATTAAAAATACACGCACTTACCGTAATTATTATACAAAATTTTAGTTGCTAATAAAAATTATTATTGTGCCAAAAATTTTATAAAAATACAAATTTAAATAAGATTCCTTTTAAAAAATTCCATTAAATAATGTAAGTTAAATGAAAAATCACGACTAAGGAATTTTATAAGGTTCACAATTTATGTAAATTACAGATTTTAATACACCTGTATTTGAAACTTTGAAATACAAGATAAAATTATAAACATTAAATTTTTAGCAAGTTATAGTCTTCAATTAGTACACAACATTTATGATTAGATTATTAATTTTCTTTTCCATAAAATTTCTTCGTTATATTATGCTAATAAATTTGAAAATTAAACGACATAACATTCATTATATTAAATCACTTTTTATTATATTATCTGGTTACAATTGTTAATATTTTTGTATTAGTTAATACATAAGACTGTGCTACATTTATTGTAATCTGTTGTCAGCGATTCTTATTTTATTAGTTCATATTATTTCTAATAATCAATTTAACAGTAATATTAATACATAAGTAGCTTTTAATATTACAGTAATACTATAGTATTTTACTGAAGTAAATAGTAATTTATTACAGTAAAATACTATGCTACTACTAACTGTAATATTATTAATTTATCGTAATAAATTAAGAAATAATAATAGTGCAGAACAGCTGATATTATTATTCTAATAAAATATGTAAAATAGTATAGTTTATGCATATAAAAATAATATTTTACATCACAGATTCTAACATTTATTAATTTAAATAATAATAATAATAATAAAGAAATGTTGAGTTCGGAAATTATTATAGTAATAATTCATAACTTATATTTTATAAGTAAATATATTTTATTTTAGTAAATATAATTTTTGAAATAAAAATTTACAATAATATTAGCAGAATTTTATTTCAAAATTGAATTTATAAATATTTTGTTTCATCGCGCCATCTGGTGAGCAAATTTGTTAATAATTGTTGAGTAAACATAAAAATATAAAAATGTACTAAATATTTATTTTATTTAGTGCAAAAATTAATATTTATGTTATAACAACGGTATAATTTGAATTTTATAATAAGTTTTGCTTAAAAGAAAAGATTATACTAGATTTTGTCGAATTTTTACTGTTAGGGCAGACAGCATTGTCCTACCACTATGAGTTTCAATATCATCTACAAAGAAGTTACGTTGCCAGATGACAGATTTTAGGATAGAAGACAATATATTATTTTTCTTCTTCTCTAACTCAAAAATATATTTTATATAATTACTGTTTTTATTTAAAATTTAAAATATATTACACAGTTAAAAATCTATTAAAATCTTCATTTATCTACATTAAAAACACAGTATCCACATTAAATGATATATCTATGCATGAATAAGACTATGATAAAACTATAAAATATAAAAACTTCATGTTATAATGTTCATTTAGATACATTTTTAAATATTGTTTTTATCTTAATTTCAATAATAAATAATTATACTGTACTTTGAAATCTATTCATATTGATGAGTATAAAAAGATATACCTGATAAAGGATTTTCAATTATTATTTAAAGTTAATTTATAAATGAATAATAAGTTTTATAAATATATTTATATTTTCGCTTTATATCCGTAAATAAATTTTTAAATTTAAAAGCAGAATCATAATTTAAGGATGCATTTAAATAAAAATTATAATTCCTTTAATTTACAATTAAAGCTGAATATACATAGACTACATATTAGCAACTTAATATATTGAATATATATTAATATATACATATACAGTATTAGAAATATAGTTTTATTCACTATCTAAGTTTTTATTTTGGACGAACTTGCTTTGCAAATTCTTCAATAAATGAAAAACGGAAATTCTATATGTTTAGCGTATACACTATACACAAAATTTGCTATTGCCAAAAGGAATTTGCAAAATATTTATTTTGATAATAGTTTCTGATATTTTTAATTATACAGCATATTTTATGTTATTCACTCAAAAAACTGCTTTTTTGGTGTTGACATCTTTATTTTCCTAGCGCTGCTTTCAGTCATCGTAGGTGTAGAGAAGCGCTGCTTTCAGTTTTTACAATTTATCTTCAGATACAATTAACATGAAAAAATAGGCTGACGATCAATACAATAACGCAGTAATGGTTAAAAATAACACTGCAAGGCTTTCGGTTGGAAAATAACAACGTATCGGTTTGACACAGTAAACGATAGGCAAGCAATGTTTTGAATGAATAGTTTTATACGTGAGTTGTATATGTTTATTGTTTATGGAACGAATAAGATTTTACCAGTGATCATCATATAGGCCTATAAGCAGAAAATACAAAAAATAATCGGTGATAAAAATGAAAACAGTTAAAAGATAATTGAACATACATTTCATTAAATAATAATTTTTTTAAATATGGTTTTCGTCTTTATGCTATTGAACCACACTTACTAATTTGCCCGATAATTCATTTCAAGAATTTCTATATAAACAATTAAATTGTCATAACTTCCGAATAATATTAGTTTTGATTTAGATCTAGATATTATTTTTATTATAAATCATAACAACGTTAACATTAGTTCTATCATGCTATCAGATGTTCAAAAATGAAGACTTGCTGTATTTAGTTTTATGTAAATTTTAAAATTTTAAATATTTTTATGATTGATGATAAATTCTGTTTTACAGATTTTTCTAAATTACATGTAAATTTGTTCTTTTACCTCCTAAGTATTAAAATTATTTTGATTTAAATAAGTATGATTAAATTACTGTGAAATTAGTAATTGTTGTTAAAGATGATTTTCTATTCCTAACTTAGCATCAATCTCATCATTCTAATGAGCAAATCCTGAACAATGGGCCGAGTGTATGTACAGCATTTTTTTGATTCTAAAGCGCACCATAACTTGACATCGAATTTCAAAATTTTTTATGGGTGGAAGCTTTCTAATTTTTCTCTGAAGAAACTTCAAACCGTGATAAAAAATCAAACGGTACTGGATATCTGCGAGAGACGGCCAGATGGTTAAAACTGCTAAAGGTGAGAACCTACCGCCCGGAAACGAATCCGACGGATCGAAAAAACTCCAGGAATTTTTTGGGGATGGTCCGTCCCTCACCACCCAACCATCCCATTGTGGACCTGTCCAAGCCCATAATGGGCTTGCTAAGAAAGGACCTCTTAGTGCCCACAAGAGTTAAAAAAAAGAAAATCAGCGAGAGCGAGAGATTATATTTGTCGCTCGCGCACGCTTTCGCTTTTCAAAAGCGATTTCTCTACAAATTTCTCACTGCCTACTATTCTTGCGTTTGCATGGCTGTAGATTTACGGCAAACCTATTTCTACGAAACAATTTCAGATACTCACCTAATAACAAACAAATACGCAAGTAATATATTTCAAAGAATTTTCAAACTAAGATTTTATTATTCTGTTGCCGTTACGTAACCTTTTTCTGATATTGCGACGAAGAACATTCAAACTAAATTTGACCAGTGAAAAGATGAGAATACTCTGTAAACTATAAATTGTATTAATGGATTGCATATCACTAGAATATATTATTTTAGTACTTAGTGCACTGGAGGTTATGAAGTAAATTGGTACTCGGCAGACTTAAAGCCCTGTAAGAAAAAAAGCATGTGATCTATCGGAAGCCTACGAATTTTATTCGCGGCCCACATTTGGAAATGGTTGCTCATCACGGGTATAAGCGAAATGTATAATAAACAAAGGCCATTATCGAAACGACGTATAGACGTTATCATTATTAAAATACAGATATATCTTGCTTAACGCGGAATTTGATTAATACGCGAAATTAATTGCGCCAATCCTTTCATATACGCGGCAGATTTAATTAATTAACCGCGTTAATTAAGGGATATCTGTACAGTATTCAGTATAATTAAAACATAATGAATATTTTAATGATAACGCATATTCATACATAATTTTACTAATGATTTATATCGATTTATCAAAAACTCTAAAAGTAGATAGTTTATTCAGTCATTGATTTAACGAGACACTACTCTTTAGAAAGGCGTTCTTTTCGATTAAAAACTTTAAATTACCAGAAGCCAGTGAATCCTTTTATTTATTCAACACCCGTAAGTCTTTTCACACGTAAAACTTTTTTTTTATCATTGGCACATTATCCTACTGGAAAAAAGGACAATTGCCTGTGACGTCCATCAACAATGTTATAATCAATCTTTTATAAGAAAATATTTTCCCCAAAAAATTCCCTCGAAGAAACATGCCTGAAATCAACACTGTACTGTACAGTACTATACATGGAGCCTTTAATTCAAATTTCCTCGACTGCCTACGAAGCTATAACGCGTCATTGTTTCTCATGAAAATATTACTAAAATTTATAAGAATATTATAAGTAATTTGAGATTTATAACTTAATATATAAAATCGTGATTATTGCTTCATATTTAAAATATTCTAAATAGTTTTAAATTCGATTGTAATATGTAAAGCTGGTTCTTTAAATTATTAAAACATTTTTTTCTTTCTTTTTTATACGTTACCTTCTCGTCCATATTTTAACAATGGTTGTATTTTAAGATTTAAGTACTTCTAGAAAATAAAGATGGACATTTAATCTTGAGAATTTTACAAGGTACTGACGAAAAATAAAAGAGAACGTTTTTGTTGACTACATGCGTGTTCACATACTGAAAACCAATAAGAAAAAAATTCATCAACGAATTGCTTAACTTTCCTGGCAACATTTGGTGGGGCCATCTTTGATGATATTTTATTTTAAAAACTTTTTATATTTTTAAGTATTGTAAAATGACAAAAAGCTTAATTTTTAGGATAGGGATGGGTTTTATAAAAATTTGTAAATGCTAACGATCAATTATTTATTGTGACATCGTCACAATGCGGGCCGGGCTGCAATTTTTAATCATATTTTAAATTTATTTAATTAAAAATATGATATGCTCGTCACCTTAAATTAGTAGTGGCTGGCCCCTCTATATCATACTTTAACAATAGATTCGTGCCGGTCATCTATCTAACACCTTTGGGGGAAAATTTTTTACTTTAAATAACGTGACTTCGCATCAGAAGTTCGTACTCTACATAGTTAATCGGAGTTTCCTGTCCCCTAAGATTTCCATATCTGGTCTCGTCTTTCATCTATCTAACTCCGTTCTCGAGATTAAAGAAAGACGATCGTATGACAATGGGAATTTATATAATATTAATATAATTTAAATACAGAAAATCTTTAAAAGCATTTTGGAAGAAAAATAGAAGTTACTTTTAGTAATTTGTATATAAATAAATCTATAATTTATTATATTAAACAATATAATGCAATATTTTGTACACGTATATACTGATATATATTATACAATATACAATATATTATACTGTAAATGTATTTATATAAATTTGAATTACAGATATCGAAAATTCATTAACATCAATTTGATAAATCGATTTATCTTCACCATTTCATTCATTTAAAACAGGAAAATAAATGTGTGCATACATTTATTTTCGTGTTTTAAATTTTTAAAATACATTAGTAATTTTTGAAGCATTCTTCAATTAGTGTTGAAAAAAATGAGATAGCAAAATCTATTGGATATACTTACATATAAGCCCTGCGCAAACTAGTCGAAGGGGAGACTTTCCACGTGACGTCACGATACTTTTCCTTCAACGATTCCGTGATGTCAGGCTTGATGTATCTCTAAAGAACCAATAAGCATTTTGCCTATTCCTCCACAAACTGTCGCTCGGAAAAGTGATGAGAAAATGCGAAAATCAACGATCGCAATGACGTTTCTTATAGCTTTAAAACCGTCTTTTCTTACAATCCGTATCAATTCAATGTTTAAAAAAGGCGTTTTGTATAATAATGCAGATGTAGCCTAATATGTTAATTGGCGCAATTTTTTACATCTCAGATGTTTTTATTTGGATATCAATTGCTTTTTTATTAATAATTGTGTTCTTACACGAAGACCTAAGACGAACAGTTCGGTAGGCGCTCACCGACCGAACGCTTTTGATACACCGCTTAGTAAAATCGTCATAAAAAGTTTTAATTCACATAAATTTGAATTTTTATTATTCTGAATAATATTTTGAATGAAAAGCATTCGTTTAAATGCAATGTTATTATCCTTACGAGCACAAAATTAAGCGATAAATATAAAATAGCTCTATGGGGAACTCCCATATACTTTGACTTATCTACCCGGAAGTTTCGCCAACACCTCATTGGTAACGAGAAAGGATTAAGTTTAAAATTTGAGCTTTCTAAAACCAGTATTTTTTTTCTCTCTAGGAGCGTCAGCGGTGTCGGATGAAAAAAAACTACAGCTTTTTTGGTATTTTTTGCACTTTTTGATTGCTAATTTCGGCAGTCCCTTTATAGAAAACACCGAAAATTTTACACACTACCTAAGAAAACAATTATATTTCGAAAGATATTCGGAATTACTTTAGGCATTTGAGACGGGGAAATCAACCCTGAAAATCGGCAACTCTAATTCCTGTATATATAGTTAGTCGTGCTCGATAACTCACATTAATTAATACAAATACAAAGACTAAAAATTAATTATAATCCCTGTAACAAGAGAAGTAATTTATTCAATCTTACCATTAAAAAATTACATTGTTCCATAATACAAAAAAGTTTTTTAAATAAGATATAAATTTCGGAAAAATATGAATTTATACAAATGTATCAAAATAAAAGTAACACAAAAAAACACTTAGAATTAATAAGATTTAGTTTCTTATAGATAAAGTTTGAAACGATAAGTGCTCAGATAAAATTTACAAGTTATAGTAATTTTTAAACTAAAATGTACTGTAGTGAAACTCTGGTATATACAGTAAATTTAAAATGAATTTAAACAATGATTCGAATAAAATTATGACCATTCTAAATTATTACTATCATACTAATTAATTTTTATTAACTTACTAGCTGCAAGTACACGCTTCGCTGGGATTTTATTTGTTCGTACATTTATATGACCTGCTCATTTAGGCGAGCGGTTCCCAACCTTTTTTCATTAACGTACAGTACCTCCCGTGGCGTTTCCAACTTCCCAATCAGCAACGCATGCACAAATCTCACACTGCCTGTTTGTAGAGAGTGTCGCCACTTTGAATTTTATTTTGACTCGGTTTTCGGTCCCCCGAGTATCTACAAGTCTGTTTTTTTATGAGCGCATGATTTGGGCACCTAATACTCTGTGCCAAATTGCAACTTCTGACATGTACTCTTTCATACCTCTGAGCTGGTAACACAGCAGGCAGTACGATTTTATAAACAAGACAGTCTTGTCAATAAAAAATTAATAAAAATACTGAATAAATAATGAAAAAAATTACCGCTTGTAGAGAAAATCTGGAGAAACTAGCTATGTCCTTTTCCTTGCTATACTAAAAATACTTTTTTTCAAACAACACGTGGGAATATTGTTGAGAGATAATAATAATCAGCGGCGGCCTTATCCATTGCGAGGCCCTGGGCGGCAGATCTTTGCGAGGCCCTTGTCCTTTGTGCAAAGTATGTGAATTGAAATAGTAGGCACTTATTAATATTAATATATACTGTACTATAAATTAAATTTATTTTATTGTTATAACTAATAGCCAAGGATAAAATAAAAAGTTTTAAATATCAACTTTTTTCTACTTGGTTGTTGCGCGAGGCCCCTCCAAAAGCGAGGCCCCGGGCGATTGCCCTGCTCGCCACCCCCTAAGGCCGCCACTGATAATAATAACCGACTGCGCAACATTTATTGATCTGTTGCATTGTACAATCGGTAGCATAAGTTTTTATTTCTATTTTTGCATTTTGAAATGTATAATAAAGTTTGTGATTATTGCAAGGAACATTTTTTATCCAATAATTTTTTAATACTATTAATTTGTGATACATAATATATTATTTTTTCTGCATAATAACTAACTTTTTTCTGTACCCCTAAACAACCTATCGCGTACCCCGAGTTGGGAACCGCTGATCTAGGCAAATGTTACTCATTCTCTCTCTACTCTGCTTTCTTCTTTCATCTAACTGTGCACTTGTTTCTCTTCCTCTACGTAATCTTTCTCTGATTCGATGTGTTTCTTTATAATTTTCAAGTTGCTCTTCTGTCTGATCATTTCTGTTTCGATAATAATTTTCTCGTAGAATGTTTGACGTACTTCTCTTTCTTCCGTGGTTTCATTTCTCAGAGCTATCTTTTGCCTTTGCAATATGATTCGAGACCGCGAAAATTCTTTCTTACGCTTTGGCATTGTTTTTTATATTTTTACTTTTCACACTTCACTATTCACTTTTCACTTTCTACTTTTTTCTGTTATTCGTACACTTTTACTTATGAAAAATCAACTGAAGCATATGTGTCACACTTAGCCAAAAGCCATCCCCACTACTCACACGGTCCTTGACTATTCCAAAACATTTTCGAACCTTCTGGAACAGTTCATTCTAGAACATTCTGAATAAATAAAAATATTGTAGAACATTTTAACTAAAATATTTTTTCATATAATAATTCAATAAAAACTGATAAAATAAAATTATCTATACATAAAAAATTAATTAAGAATACGATTGATATAGAAAAGTTCGAAAAAAAATTCAGATAGTTATTTTTAATTATAAAATATTTTAAATTTCCGGAAACGTCCAAAAGCTTCTGAAATAATATAGAATATTATGGAACATTTTTGAAGGATCTAAAAATGATTAAAGTAATCCAAAACTTTCCAGAATATTCGTTGTTTGTTTTTATCGTTTAAAATTTTTTAATTTAATTATTTAAAAAAATGTACTATAATGTATTATTAATTTAAAAAGAAATGAGAGGGGTGAAATTTTTAGTTTCATGCCTGTTTTTAATTATTTAGACAATTTTATTTACAATTACTTATTTGGACATTTAATAAAAATATACAAATTGTAATACTCCAAAACAAACCTTTCATATATTTGTCTCAGACAGATGTGAATATATGTCAATGTGCTGATGTATCTTTTAATTAATTAAATTAATTTAATTATATACTTAAAAAAATCTGTAATATAATAAATTCAATAAAGAACAGGAAAAGATAAAACATAGTCAAGGATAAAATTTCTATATGAGCTTATCTTTCTTTTTTCTTTTTTTGGCAGGCAAGCAAAAGATTGACACTGTGTCTTCATTTGCTTCGTTGCCGCAGAATATGCAGAATCCAGATTTATGATTCATTTTTTTTTACATCCAGAAAATTTAATTCAAATAACTCCGATAGTGAAATTTTGAAAAAGGTACCTTTTCCTTCGTTGTTCAAAGACGTCACGTGCTAAAGTTGCAACTTATACTTTAATTACTGAAGAATAAAATATTCCCTTTAGGTAAAATTATTTAAAGACATTGTCTAGAAATTAATAATTTATCTTTTACAGTTTAGTGGAATTTTTCATTAGTTTACTGAGTTTACAGCGCTAGTATTTAATTAATCATTGGTTTCCAATCACCCAATACCCTATACTTTTCGATTTTTATTCTTAATCTGTGATTTAGATTCTTTAGAATCATCGTTAAGAGACATTTTTCTACTGTTTTGTAGCAGTATTTAAAATCTATAATATGCTCATAAACTTACTAACATGAAATATTTGTTTTCTAAAATAGCTAAAAATAATTTTAAAGATCATATTTAATTTAAATAAGGTAACTTGACCAAATATAGGCTTATTTAAGGTTTTCCTTTTTTGATTTTTTTTTAAAGTTTCATATTTAGTAATAAACCACGAAAAATTTTTAGATCACCCAGAAAATATTAATACCTTTGAGGTATAATAATAATACGAACGAGCAAATATTTATTGTTACATCGTCACAATGCTGGGCTGCAATTTTTAATTATACTGTATTTTCGATTTGTTTAATTTAAAATATATGCTCGCCACCTCAAATTAATAGTATCTTGTCCCTGTATATCATACGTTTCCAGTTAGAATAGTCATACCGGTCATCTATTGAACTCCTTTCAGGGGAAAACTTTTGAATTAAAAATAACGTGACACCCGGTTTGCATAGGAAGTTCGTATATACTTCCCTAGCCGTTTGTAGACTATACGTTTCCACTTCTCAAAAATATCATAAAGTTTCTCTTGGAATACCTATGGAACATTATGATATACTTTTATATACATCATGGCAGTACTCATTGCCATTCCATTTTATGCTATCGACAGCAGCTTTTAGATCTTAGTCCATTGGACTATTTTTTTGGGGAGTGGAATTTTCTGAAAACCTAAACTAACATTTATTTCATATAATGAGTTTTAATACGGGAAGTTTCCATATAAGTAATCTCGAAAGTTACCCATATTAGGAACATTTAAAAAACGCTTAATGTGGGAATTATATACTTTTACTACTGATTTTAGCATGTTTTTGAATTGTGATAATTTAATTAACTGTTTCAAAACTCCCGCGATTCCAGTGAAAGGTTGCTTAACTTTTATGATCAATGGTCATTGTTGTATGAAAGTGCACAAAAAAATTGTCCGCTATTGAATAAAATATCGTTATTATGTCGAAATAATACGTATTTTTATTTAATTTCCGCCAGAAAGGCTAAGTAATTTAACGTTTAACGTTATACGATGTATATAAATAAAAGAATAAACTTTTTTATGTTAGTTAACCCCGACAATTCGAATTTTTTGAATTAAAAAATTCGTTTCGCCCGCCGACGTAGAAGTATTGCGCCCCATCATGTCACGAGGATTAAGGGAGCGACATTTATTTGGTATTATTTTAATTTAATGCGTTCCGATCGCTTAATTGTCCTTTCTTTTTCTTTTACTCGGATCGAGTCGATTAAGTGGTATTAAAGGTGCCAACGTGGTCGCTTTCACTCGTTTACGACGCTTTCGTTTCGAAGAATAATTGGTAAGGGGAAACCCCCAAATTGTAGAACCCTGTGCGAGGAAAACCAAAATTTTGGTATATTACGTAGGTGTCACATTACCAGAAATGACGTAGGTATAGTCCTCCCGATCAGATTTTGGGGGGGCTATATCTTGTGAAGGGTGGCCCGTAGGGGTATGGTTCATTAGACATTAAACATTATTTGATCGCACAGGAGATCTACAATTTAGGGATTCCCGGCCCCTTCACACGGTCCTAGAAACTTGCCTTTATTTTTAAAAATACATTATCATTATTATTGTGATTTTGACTACTTTTAATTTTTTATTAATTAATCTTCATATTATCTTTATGAAAACAATTTCTGACATGAATTTCTATTTGAACAATAGTTGACGTCCACTTTTTTGTTACGAATTATTTAAATACAAAATATATTTTCTAAATTATATATTATAAAATATCTTTATTTCGACAATTAATGATTTTTTCCTATTTACGTATGATAATCAATAAATAAAAATATTTTAGAAAGTCTCTCCGAAAACGTACTTGTACTTACCCAAAATAATTTCCACGACCCGAAACACAAGTTCTGTACATTTATCACCCACGTGGTATGAACAAGTAATTGTACGTGTTCAACGTTTAAAATGGGGTGCCAGATTATCTAATTTTTGTTGTCTAGCACCATTGCTTAGTTATTTTATTTTATTTTTTATTTTTTATCAGTCATTACTCACTATAAGAAATTGTCCATGTAAAGAGTGCTACACTTATTTGTAAAATTATCTTATATAAAATATGTTTTACTAGCAATAAACACTTATTTTGCTATATTTTTTGGCGCTATATACTGTATATATACATTTTTTTAAACATGCAGAATATAGTCCCATTTATGAAATAATTATTTTTATTTTTTTGGAAACGTCGTAAGATATTTAATGAAAAAAAATAAGTTAGCATAAATCATATAATGTTTATATATTTACATCAGTATTATCATTACCTCCCTTGGCGGCATTTGCCCCGGGGCATTAAACGCTTAGGGATCTCCGTATTTCGTTAAAATTAAATGAATTACCGTAGATATAATAGTCCAGGTACCAAATTTTCGAGCATATTTAATAATGTTATAAGAGATTTAAAATAGAAATTGAATTAGCAGAATTGCAAGATGATGTAAAATTGTAGTTTTACTGAAAAATAAAGAATTTGAAAACGGTTGCATTTTTACAATTAATTAATACGATGATAATTTGTTTATTTATCGAAAAATAAATTTCACATTTATTAATTGCAAATTTGTATAAGCCGTGCTAAATTTACCATGAAATTTTATAATAAATGACAAATATAAAATATGCGTGTTATGTATTTACAATACCACAGAAATTATTTTTTCTTGTTATTTATTATGAAAGTTTATGTTTTACACAGTACAGTAATACCTCGGTTTTCGTTGACTTCGGTTATCGTCGGTTGCCTCGGATTTCGACGGCCTGCCCACGTGACCTCGCTGCTAATTTTGCGAAAACAAAGAGCGACCAACGTGTTTTCCAGCTAAGTATGACGTTGTTTATCGTTATGTAAGCATTAACCCGCGGATCTAGCCAAACAATTCCATTACTTTCCGTTTGTTTTAACTCCGTTATGGGACAAAAGAAAGTTTCCAGAACCAGCAGCTCTTCGAATGCCATGTTAAATGTTTATTTATTCGTTAGATTAGTCTTTTATATTCATTTTATATTAATTTCTTATTGTTTTTAGTATTAAACACTATATTTATCCTGTGTTTTTTATACGTATTTTGGAGTGTCTAGAACGAATTAATTGAATTTACGTTGATTTATATGGAAATAATTGCTCTGTTTTCGTCGGTTTCGGATTTCACCGATTGTTTTCGGACGGATTATCGACGAAAACAGAGGTATTACTATATAAACAAAATTTGATATGTTAACGATATTATTGGCAACTGTACTTAGCCGTGCGCATTTCCATAGCGACATGATAAAGTTATGCGCGCAACAAATTGAAATGTTTTGCGACTTTATTGTAAAATTTATGTATAATTCCAATTTAATGTTTACGTGTGATACATAAAATTAAGGATACGTTCCAAAATTTGCATACATTTTACACTCTATTTAAGCGAAGGATTGAAGAGAATAAGAGAAACTATTTATGATTGTTATAGTTTATATAGTTTTTAAATTAAATGAACAAATTTAGTGAGTAAAGACAAAAATTTCAAAATTAGGAGACAGGTTTCCAAAAACCCCAGTATCGCAAAAATAAAGAGAACGTAATTATCAGCGTTTTTTTACGTTCTTATTAGTATTTAAATAGAAGATCGTGATAAATGCCTAGGTTCACAAAATACTTTCCATTTCAAGAAATCATGAAATAGTTTGTCATTTTCTGCGTTACAAACGCACTCGTGCATTACACACAAATTCTGAGATATTTACAGTAGTAACAAAGTATATGTTACTAGTGGAAGTTCGGAAGTGTGTGTTTTTCGTTCGCATTGTATTGAACAAAGTTAGAAAGTTAACGTAACGAGTTTCGAGTGCCAAAGCAAAGATATTGTAGGCTATGTCTGTTTCCAATAGTGCGTCGACCGTGATCACAGAAAACAAAAGAAAAACGATAATGTTCGATGAAATCAAAATTTTTTCTAAATATAGGCCTAAAAACACCTTAACACTGGAGTATTTAAATTTTCTTTACAAACATTTTCCGGATCTATTTATGAGTCCTCGTTAGGTAAATTGTGTTCGAATTCGGAACAATATCGAATATTTTTTTACAAATTTAAATCAAATACAAATCAAAATTTTATTACAGATGTATGAAAAGATGCAAGGCAACAGACGTCGAAACATAGAAATATGTAAATTTACCATGTACAGATGCATTCGAACATATAATGGTGTGCTAGTAAACGATACACTAAAAGAATAACAGAAAAAAGACGACGAAACGCGAACATTTGACAAAACTATACAAGGAGAAAATAATGCGTGGAATTCAACAGAAGCTATGCGAATGTGGCAATGTATACAATGTATCGTGAATATGTAAAATACTAAAACATTCGAATGTCTGAAGAATCGTTTTAACCTAGTGTTTATCAACCTTTTTTATCTTACAGCACAGTTGAACCTATTTGAACCTATAATTAAACTTATGCGGGAAAATCACCTGATTTAAAGTTGTATTTGTAAACATTCTGTCGCTATATTACTTGACACTTAACCTAATGTCTACATTTTTTTTTTTGAATTAAATAAAACGGTATTGTTGTTTCTTAAAATAGCATCAGGTTACATCAATAGTTATTTAAATTCATAATTTTCATTTACCCGAGAAAAGCAATTAACATTAAGTCTTAATTTGCATTTAAAAGTAGCATAATAATTGCCTTTAGAAACTTGCCCAATGTCCCATTATTTCTAACTTGTAAGTTAAAATAATTTGAACTAAATATGGACAATTATAGATATGTTTTTGATTTAATGAATATTTCATTTTTAACGAAATAACCTTATGTTATGCACGTATGATTTGGCTTACGGATATCTATTTTTACTATATTATGTATTCGTTTATTTATTACGACAATAAAAAACTAGTATAATCAATTTAAAGAGGTTTTAATTTTGACATGTACACTTATTGTTCTTTGTGCTTCTTTCGAAAATAATTTATTTAATAACCTTCAAAAATATTAATGTAATGCAAAATATTGATATATTCACGACAGATCACACCCATATCTAATAGCCAACTCATTTTTGTTGATGAAAGATCTTGTGTAACCTCTACGCGGTCGAAAGTTGTAGTATCTGTTGTTCTAATCTCGTGTGTAACTAATAATTAGCACCATAAATAACGAATTAACTTATGCTCTATTTTATGATCATATGCAACATTTACAACAGCACACAATGGCTCTCTTGTCTTGTAAAGCAGTGTTTCTCAAAGGGTGTACCGCAAAATCTTTAAAAAAAGCATCGTTTTTATTTTAAACATCATTGTCCGAATATGTATATTCTGACAATGATGTTTAACATACAATATACATACAATACCATTAATAAGAGTAAAGTATCAATACACGAAGGATCTTTTTATGACGAATTGAAATTGACATATCTGAATTGTTAACTATATTAAAAACAGATCTTTAAAATCACGAATTTACGTTTAGGCCAAACTTATGCACGATATGAATTTTTAGTGTAATTTCAAAAAATTGTGGGACAGCATGGAATCTAACTACAATTGTTTATTAGTAGGCCTTTATAATGATATTCGTCAGCTTTCTAGAGGAAAAATTTTAGCCCATTTATTTGAATTGTGAGCAGAACTTTGTACGTTTTTTTAAAAAATGAAATAAGTACCGCGGGAAAACAAAAGGATCGTATGAAAATACAAAAATTTAATGATTGTTTTAATAATCAATTGTGGTGTGTAAAACTGGCTTACATTGAACATATATTTTCACATCTTAATATGTTAAATACTAGTTTACAAGGGCGAAATGAAAATATCTTAATATCAACAGATAAGTTATTTGCTTTTGATAAAAAATTATGCTTGTGGATGAATAAACTTGATGAAACTAATTTAGCTGTGTTTCCTAAGAATCCTGAACAGATGAGAACTTTTCATGCACCAGTAGTGAAAAACCATTTGGATTTGCTTCAAAAGGCAATGAACACATATTCTCCATCTATTGAATCGGAAAAATATGACTGAATTCGAAATCCTATTATTAATGATAAATCAGGCCCATCAGTAGCCAAGCGGTCTTCGTTCCCTGAATGCTGGAAATGGGAGTTCGGTCGTGGGTTCGCGCCTCGCTCGGACGGGCTGGCCACGTGGAGTTTTCCGGGTTTACTCCACATCTGTAACGCCTAAATAGGAGCCAGCTTTCCTTAAAAAGACCTCCCCCTTAGACAGATCGCCCAAGTGTTGGTTGCCATAACTATACAAACATAATGATACATCAAACTGGAATCTTCGTCTTGAAGAGGATGAATAACTGATTTCCTTTCATCTGATCGAACATTAAATATAAAACATTCGGAATTTCATGTGGATAGTTTTTGGATTTCAGTCAAAAATGAATATCCAAAGTTATCTAAAAGAGCAGTAAGTACTTTACTTCAATTTTCTACGTCTTATTTATGTGAGTTAGGATCGTCAACTCTCACTGACATGAAAAATAAAAACACGATTAGTTGCTCTGTCTGAAATAAGACCTGATATAGCAGAAATAACAATACATCGTCAATCACACATTTCACATTTACTGCAATTCTTTACATAAAAATTCATTTGATCTCTATCAAATATTTGAATAATTTAAAGCTTTGTTGAAGGCATGCACATTTTCTTTTTCAATTATTTTTGTAATTATTTTTATATTTTATTTTGGTTGTAAGAATTGTTTGCATGACACAGATATAATGCAACTATAAATAAAAAACTTGTTAATATTAATTTTTCGTTCTATTTGTTTAATTCAGAAATTTCTTCTTTTGTGAGGGACGAACAGACCCTCGATAAAGTGTTATTTTAAATTTTAATTATTCGGGAGTTCAATCGTCTAACTTCGATCATTTTATCAAAAGTTAGACTAAAATCCATAAAAAATTATTTCCCACGGATTTGGTTCCTTGTTGAGGATGATCTATCTAGTCATTAGTGTGTCACCCGGAACTTTCGATAAATTTCCAGTATTGGACGCCAAACCCTTAATAAACTCCTGACCTCATGGAACCCAAATAACAAGGAAGAGCGATGACAAATCCAGTCAGTCGTCCACCAAAGTTCGCCTCCTCAAGAGTTTATACCGTGCAAAATACCATGCATCCGCCGACCTTATCATAAGGATATCTTACACACCTAAAGTCGGATACCTCCCTCCGAAGTTGCTCCTGTTACCTGAACACTCTAAATATCAAGAACATTCCATCGATCACTCCAAGAATCCCGACGGTGAATCATCCAGTCATTAATCCTTGTCTTCTTTATAAGGTATTTATCCACACGCGAATATCCTGTAAACTTTCTCTCTCGCGACAGTTAGATTCGATAATCTAGGGATATCCAAGATGTCTATGATCATATAAAATGCCTTCCTGCCCACTAAAATAAATTTATTATTGTTTATTAATCTGGAATCCGAGTGAATCACTTCCTCGTTTCTCTCTCCTCACCTTTACTCCGAATCCAACCGCTTACCCGCGAACCGCTCGTGTGACGTAAAGCCGCGATTTCTCAGTCCTGAGAGACTCGGTGGTGTCACATCCTGACGGTAGGTCACACTTCTATGACTACGTAAGTGTGCCGCGAAATTTTTCTTCTTTGGAAAATGGGCCACGAGAGTAAAAAGATTCAGAAATAGTGCTGTAAAGCATGAACTACAAAACACAGTATGTAAGTCTAATGCTAAATTCTCTGTAAAATGTAATTACAATGCATGAAAATATATGCATAATCGTATAAAGGGTTTGCTACTTGTTTATGCAACATACGATTTGATACATAATAACCAAATTAAAGAAATAACTTCTATGGACCTTTTGTAAGATATCATGTACTGAGTTTGTTAACTATGTAGGCTATAATTTATTTTCACTGTAATATCGGTTCTCGTAAATATAGAATATAATGATATATTTTAGAAATAGAATATATCATTATTCTATTTTTAAATTTTTAATAATAAAAATAAAAAAGTATAATGCTGTGATGATATTGCCTACCACATACAGTAATGTATTGATATTTGATCTCAAAACAAAAATTAATCTGGTGTAATTTGCCAGAAACGTGTACTTCGTGAAATGTTTTCGTTAGATTTTGAAAAATTTATTCCAATTTGTTTCATAATGATTCCTAATTTCGAAATCACTAGCTGCATTGACTGAAAAGTTCTGCATTATTAACGAAATATAATTCATAATAATTTTGTTAACCATTCATCAGTTCATTATTGTTAACGGAATATGAAAAAATGTTACTTTTATGTTTATATAATCATATTTACAAACGTGCCAATTCATACTACCATTGAAAAGAATTTTTATTTACATTTTAAATTTTTATTATTGACGAAAATTATAGTAGTTCCATTATAGTACCGGTATCATTCATTTAATAACAAACGATAATTTGTAGTCAAGTAATAATGCGAAGCCAAATGACCGAATTGATAAAATCACCAGCTGACATTGTAGGGATTTCGGTTAGAAATCAATAAAATTAGAAATTTTTAGGATGGGTTGACCCAAGGTCCTAGGAAAAAAAAAAGGTTGTCTCATACGAAAGAAACAATTTTTATTGGCCGCTTATCTGACGTTATTTGAATGCCAAAATAAAACATAAAACATCTTGCTATATCTTACAGTAAAAATAATAACCGGCCAGAAGTTTATAGCCATTTATTATAATTTATTTTTATTTATAAACCATTTTTTATTTAAATTTAATTAAGACGAATGCACAATATTGAACTGTAAACATCTCTCGAATTTCTTCGTTTAAAATTGAAATACAGTATAAATGCGCTTTTTACTTGCCTATTTTCGCGATTTAATAAAAATATAATTCGTACAAGATTATTTTTATAAATTCTATATATTTAATTTTTATATATACTGAATATGGTTTTTCACGTTTATTCATTTAATTTACATCGAACCATTTTTTTTAAAACCAAGCCATTATATATTTTAATTATAAAAAATTGTCTATTCTTTAAATTGTTTATACTCAGATACCGAAAATGATATTATTTACCTAAAAACAGGAGAATAAATTTGTAAAAAAGAACAATTTTCTGATATAAAATTACTTGTGATGTATATAAATTAAAAATGTTACAGAAAAAATTAAAACAAATCAGGTATCAAACTTTCTTTTAATTTTCTATTGTTACCACAATTTACTTTTTCCTTACAGAAACACGATCATTTTTAATTGAATTGAAAGTAGAAATTTCATAAACATTGCTTTTTGCTTTTACATTTGTATATATAATGTTACTATATTTCTAGGACTGGATTAAGGAAACTTGATAATAATTAATGCTATTGCTCTTCAAATTTCACTTCACTCCGCTCAGGCAAAAAAAAAAAAGACCTTACTAACTATTCTATTTATATTTTTAGACTTTGATTTAAAAATGATAGTTTTTACATTTACCTAATATTGGCAAATTTTAGTTTAATTTAGAATTTAATTAAAATAACTAATGATAAATCATAGTTTTCTTTAGGAAAAAGATATGTATCTAATTTCTTCATTTTTTAAAGTAATGGAAGAATGCATTTAATATATTCATTATATTACATTAATTACTAAAGCACATCGTATCTTCACACGTACAGTACAGTACTGTATATATTTCCTATGCAATGAGGCATAGAGACTACACCGAAATGTCAAACGATGAAGAAAGTTTCATTATTTCTATGTAATTTTTATCGATATAATTATCATCATATATTTAATAATAATAATGGAAATTAATATATTTACTTTTAAACATGAAAACTCTCAGCAAAATAACAAAAATAGTCAAATTTAAAAGTTTTCTTCCCTTGTTGTGAAGTCCCTTGGCATTCGAATGACGTATATCCGGAATCTGAGTAAGTTCCTAAAACAGCCGTACGATAAAATATTATATTCTAGGACCTTGGAGTTGACCCGGATATGTAAGGTCCTACCCCTAACCATTCGATTACCCCATTGTAATTCTGACTGAACACTTGATTGACTTATATAAAATGCCCCAGAGCAAAAGTTACAGAGAAAAACAGCCATAAATTTTTAAAATTTGTCATTTGATATTTACAATATTCATTATTTAGAATAACATAGTTTATATCGTAATAAAATGAAGAGATTGACTCTGATATAATAAACCTCATAAATATTATGAAAAATCAAATTCACTTAATTTATAATTTATAAAATTGATTTGAATATTGACGGATACAAATTATCTTGCTACGAGTAACGAGACCAAATTTTTCTCCATTTAGTTACTCAGATAGCAAAGTAAGAAATATTAAAGAAATAATTTATGTTAATTTTATATATTCTTATATCAACATAAGCTATAAATACCATTTTTTAAATGAAATTTATTTAAATTGCCGGTAGTCAAAAAATTATCTGCTATGAGTAACAAAATTTAGTAACACTAGCAGAACAAAAATGCTTTGTAGAAAAATATTTTATACTTTATATTCGAATAGTCGAAAGGAGCTCAAAAATTAATCCTATTTATAACATTTTGATCTAAAATGAAATTTGTGTAATAAAACTTTTCTTTTAATATATTTCATATCATTATTTGTGTCGTGAATATAATTAAATAATTATTGTGTGTATGGCCTAACAGAAATTGTATAAAGTTCAACGAAGCAATTTATAAAATTACAACATAGAGACAACCCGCACGCTCCATTACCTCGTGTTTTTTGCAGGTGTTGTTATCACTGTGTCGCAATCAGAAACAAAGACGATCGCTTGTTATCTCGTAAAACACAGGGCTAACCTAGAGTAAAACGTTGATAACAATAGTTAAAATGTTTCTAGATGGAAATATGATATTTATATTTTTACGGAAATTGTGATATATTTTTTCGTTTTATCAGACCAAATTATCTACAATTGATCAGTCGATTGCAATCGATTTGTTGGCCCTGCCTGATTTTTAACGTGAATGACGAACCTTTTTGAGTCCGCATGCCATATATTGATAGTACACGTCATACATCGATAGTACACACATATATTCGTAGAATCTTTAAAACGATTAAGCGCACCGAAGTTTTAAATTTCAAATAATTATTGTTAAATAAATTATAAATTAAATTAAATTACAGTGGGTGATTGGTTAACAAACATAATCCATTCCAAGACTGTATTTGCTATCCGAATTGTTCGTTATTCGATTATCAATTTACCATAGGTTTTTATGGGAGTTTGATTAATTCGTTCTGGAGAGCCCAAAAATAAATAATAAATTGTATACTTTCTTACTATGTTTACTTATATGTAGTAATAAAAATACATATATACACAGTCTTGCAATTTTATCAGTCATGTCATTTTTCCATTTGTGGGACATTAAAGAATCTGTACAATGTCAATTGGTTTTCTCTCTTCTTCAGGATTTTTCAAAACTAATTAATAGCATTGTCGCCATAGATATTCCCAAGCCTATTAACCTCAACCTGGTTTGGATGCCATTCTAAAACCATTGTTCTGACATCTTCCCACTTCTTCAAAAGATCTTTAATAGCAGATGTCTGCATTGATCCTCTTTCATCTTCCTTTTTTCAGAAGAAAAGATATCTCGCTGAGTTTCTTGGTATTCTTCATTTGAGAGTTCTTGGGAGTTATTCAGTTGTCATATCAGTTTCCATTATGAGCTCTTCAATGTCATCTTCATTCACCTCCAATTCCAGATCTCTAGAAGTTATCACAATTTCATCCATAATTTCAGGGACATCATCTCTCTCTTCCTGAATGCAGGAGGGATGCAGCTTTTGCAAAGCAGAATTCAACTGTTGTTGAGTGACTTTTGACCATGCCTTTTGAATGACCCATATAGTTTCAAGAATGTCAATTTTTTCTTTCCAAAACATTTTTAATGTCATCATTGAGGAGAATTGGCATGCTTCAAAACACCGATGAAACAGTGCTCAAATGTACAATTTCTTAAAATCTGCAATAACCTCTTGATCCATTGGTTGGATCAACAAAGTGGTATTCGGAGGTANATCATTTTTAACTTTTGCTTTCTTTTGATTGTTTATCTATTTCTATCAGTAAGATATCACTTTCTCTTTAATGATGATTTTCTTCCTTTTGATTTCTCAGTTTCCAGCAATAGAAACTGATGACTTATTTATGAAGTTATAAAAGACTTGTAAATTTTTTAAAATACTGTATAATCAGCTTACGAAAGCTTAGTTATATTGTAAGGTATTAAACAAGAAAATTTTATTCTTATAGATTCATTAATAATTATTACAATTATTTTATATTATTTTGTAAAACTTTAAGATATTTTAACAAAAGCTTCTGAATTTTTATTAATAAAATCATTCATTAACAAACTTTTTTATACTAAAAACAAAAGAAAAATAATTTTAATGCTTTTAAATAAGATTTTATTTAAAAAATACAAATTAATCGTGCAGTTTACGTCATATTAAACAACTTTTTGTCATTTATTCGGAAGTGTATCCCTATAATTTCGAAAAAACAGACTCAACAGTTTATTTTTCTAAATTTAATTATATTCAGAAAGGTCTTTATTTTTTATTGGAATCAAGTCAGTGCCGTAACTAGCTATTCCTGTGTCCTGTGCAAGAATTTGCATTTAGGCCCCTTAATTAATTAGGTTTGGGAAAATAATAAAACAAATACGTGCATTTTGGGCCTCCTTGTAAGTGGGCCCTGTGCAGATGCACCTGTTGTACCTGCCTAGATACGGCACTGAATCAAGTTATGCATCAGTTTTATATATAGTACTCAGCTTGCTTTCCGTCTAAATCCTAATTGCAGCGCTTCTAGTGAGAAAAAGTGGCTCTAGACAGAAAATTCTGTATTATATATACTGTTCGTATTACAGTATCTGTCAATAATAACCACTCACGATTACAGCTAATGACCTTGGTTATGTAGGTTTGGTCCTGCTCCTTCCAATGTGGCGCTCTGCTGTGGCGCACCACTTCACGCTTGACTGGCTCGCCCCTGCACAAATGTGGGATTTGTCTGTCCAAAAACCATAAAAATAAATGAATAAAATTTCAATAAATAAATAAAATCAGATTTTCTCTACTCATAAAAAACAAATTTGTATTACTTTCGTGTCGTGTTTTTTATACAAAAGACTAAATTTTGGAAACCTTTTCTGAAGAACAAGACCTACAGCCCGCTAGATCCATTTATCTGGGCCTGAGTATTATTAAAATACTGTACAGTACATAGTTTGAAATATTTAGATTTATATTACGTTAAACCATTCGCTGTAAGGGCTTAATGATATATTAACCAACGTAAAACAGTCTATTCGAGTAATTTTCTAATGAAAGATTAACACAAAGTTACGAATAAAACTCTCATTGACATTTTCTTCATTTTAAGAAATATCTTTAATTTATTTCTGCAACAAAATATTTAAGTGCTACTTATATATAAAGATATTGTGTTTTTATACTTGTATACCAATATTTAAACTACAAATATATGAATGTTAAGGTATTATAAGAAGTGTTTTCTTATTCTCAAATACTGCCATGTAACAGCTCAAACAAATTACTGTATTTTATTTTATTTTAATCTAATTCTTAATCTATATGAAATGCCTTTCCCCAAATTCGTGAATAACATTTTTTTATAAAAATAAAAAAAAATTAATAAAATAATAAATTTAGTATTAATATATACCGCAATTTTTCTCATTCATATACTGATATGCTGATATACTGAATGTGAATATATATGAAGAAATATCCTTGAATTTTAATTTTCTGTAATATATACAACTGATAAAATGTAAAGATATTTTAGTGCTAAAGATCATCATTAGAAATATTTATTTATTGAGTGAATTAATAGGACAAGTGCTGTTATTGATATATCAATATATTACTATTTCGTCAACACAAATATATATATCATTGTATAAATTCTAAAAGACCGACTAGTAAGCTATAAAACAATAATAATGAATAATAAATTAAAAACATAACCTATAAATTAACTATAATATCTCTATATTTATTAAAATATAATGATGCTGAATCTAGAACTTTGTCCGGAGGAAGTCATGTGGTTCGAGCTAGATAAAAATGGTTAAGATTATAATAAAAACTTAATTTCTATAAACAACAGAATTTATTAATTATTAACTTCGAGCAATTATGTATATTTTAAGGAAAAATACCGCGACCAATAATAAATTAAATATTTATGACTAAAGGCTGAACTCAATTATAAAAGTTTAAATATAGTTTGAAAATTGAAAGCAGATGCTTCTTTCGCCATTGTTTAGGATCATGTTTTCAGACATTGATTGCTATTATAAGAGTTGAAACAAAATTTTAATAATTATATTTTATCATTCAGAGTTTCAATTTATATATATTACCAGTTTTAATGTAATAGAATAAATGCATTGTAATTATTATTTATTCTATTCATGAGTATACTATATATAATTGTAAATTTATTCTAGAATAAATTTACAATTATATATAGTATACTCATAGGCGTCTGCAGAGGGGGTCAAACGGAGAACTTGTCTTCTGGGACCAATTAAAAAATGCCACAAATTATAGTAATCTTACACACTCGATTATGAGACTTTACTGTTTTTTTGTATTGTTGCAATACTGTATTCTATAATCTTCTTGTGAGAAACCCCCAAAAATAAATATTTAAATAAAAATTTATTGATGTAATTATTTGTCTCCAAGCTTTTTTCTTTCCTGGAAAATTTTCTGCGAACGCCCATGTATATACTTATACATGTATATTCATATAGCATAATAATATGATAAAACGATTATTTTCTAAGTAACGACAAATATATTTAACTATATATAGTTAAATATATTTTTTGATATACAATTTTGATATATATATATATATCAAAATTGTATATTAATTAATCATTCAAATATACAACGATGTTTATTATTTTTCAAGTATTTAAAAGCATTTTATTCAAAGAACATTTTAAAAAATTCTTGTAAACATGTATGATCAATTATATTTTAAACTAAAAAATATTACAATTTATCTATTACTTATTTTTACTTATAGTAAAAGGTTTTTCATCCTTTGTAGAAGGGAAAATAATGAAAATACATTACATGAACAAACAATATATAAAATTCGAATAATTAAGCAAATACAATATACAGAATTCCAATTTATATAAAAAGATACTTCAATTGCCTGATATCGTTCATTTATTTTATTCCATTATATTTTAAATAAAGGAAGATCCATGACAATTAGGAAAACTCAAATTCCAAATTAGTAAAAAGCTCAATAAGGAGACGGAAATAAAATCTTATGATTGCTTATATGCGAGGAGGATCGCATCAATGTTTACTTAAGATATTTTTAAGATTTTTCGAACCTATTTAAGGATAAAGTTTTTAAAATAAATATTTAGATTATGCCTTCGTTAAGAAATTGTTGATAAAGGAATTATTAATTAAAATTTGATGATAATCTCAGCCTTTTAATTTATAATATTCTATTTTTATTTGTCTCATTCTTTATTTTTTAATCTTATTAAATAGATATAGAACGCGTTGTATTCAGTTTATTCTCATATTGTAATAAGCATAGAAAACAGTAAATACTATACACAGTATGGTATTTTATAAACAAATAAAGTAACTACGTAATTCATGCAATTCTCATTGATTAAATTCAGCTAATGGAATCTCAAAGTAAACCTTATGATTTCTAGACGAGCAGAAAACTACAAAAATGTGACTATATTTCGAGTTGATCACATTATTAACGATTTTAATGATTTTCGGTCGATTAGGTGAGTAATTGTACCTATTACTAGAAACTTTTGAATTGTACAATTTGTATATTAATTTAATCCTTTCAATGTGTATATTTTATTTTAAAAAATATAAAGCTTCATATAGATTTACTGCGTGTGTAACAAAATTTACGTGACTATTAGTGTTATCATGAACTTCGTTTGACGATATTGAAGATGTTAAATTTGAATTCATTACATGTTTTACTTTGTACATTTAAAATTATTTTATGTTTCCTGAAGTTTGAATAACTATTGACAAAAACATTGGAGATCGCACGTAGTCTATATTGTTGCTGTAATGTAGCGATGTTCGTGGTTTAGTATTTTGTTAAATATTTGTTTTAAATTTAAGATTAGTGATGTTATTACTTTCTTTACCTTTAACAAGTGATTATCATGTTCTACGAACGTCCAAACAGGTATCGCTATCTTTCTTCTACATTAACTTGTTTCAGGTCGATAACTTTAGACAAGCCATTAATCTTGATAACTTCTTTAAAATTACATCGAATTTAGTCAATAATATTGTTCATGAAAATGAAAAATCCAGCAATAAATTGCACAACTTTCCCGGCTTCGCCAAGAAAGTTTGCAACATGCTCTTTTGTCGGATTCCATTCGCCCAAAAGTTGTTGCTCCAGGCTCCACTCCTTTGTAAAAAAGTTTCCTAGGAATAAATCTAAAGCTACTAGATGCGTATTTTTATTTAGTTGTTTTTTCTTTTTTTATAGGCCTATTTATTTTGACTAGTAATTAGAAAAGAAATTTCTGAGAAATGCCCTAATTATATATATATCGCTTTAATTTTTTTACACATATTCTTTGGAACGTGTCTATCACATAAAAACAGAATTATGTGTGCTAATTTTAGCACAACTCGTTTAATTGCTTAGATAGGAAAAAAGAAGATTAAAAATAAAGAAAAATATGTTTATATATTACATATGTAAACATATGAATGATCTCTATACTATTGATATTATAAAATCAATGTATTTGAACTAATAAAATTTTATAACAAAAACGATTCATACTTTTGTAATGTATGATTTAGATTCTTAGTCCCTAACAAAAATCCAAACTTTTTAATATGTATGATAAATGGCGAATATGAACACTGGCGCATTATAACTTCATAGGGCCCAGGCGAATTTTAATTAGGAGGCCCCATGTACAATGTTAGCTTCAGACATTTTTCCTTGGTAGAATGTTTTGGGGAAAATATTTCTTATAAAAAATTGGTTTGGGGTTCCTGCTGGTGCGGGTTTCCAAATTAATTTTTAGGATAACGCGTCAATGAATATGAAAGTATTATATATATGGTAATTATGGTAATGAATAGCGAATAAGAAATAACAGTATTGCGTAGACAATCACAATACCATTATTGATCACGTATTATTTCCTAACATCTATTGCAAATAATTTAAAAGATATTCACGTAATTCTATATAAATAAATATTAATAATAAATTCTATAATTATCTGAGAAATATATTTGAAATTAATTAAATATTACGAATCAACTAGAAAACTTCAATTATCATAGCGAAATATTACATTTAAACAGATACTAAATAACAAGTAAATGGAAAGTTTTGAAAGCTTTCTAGAATTATTTACCTCAACCTCCTTTGACCTTTGGCCTCTTTTGAGCTTAATACCTGTAGTTTTCTGTGGACCCCCATGAAGAAAAGTTTAAAATTAAACATTAAATCTTAAATTAAATGTATTATAATTAATTTCTTATGAACTACACACATTCATTATATATTCATTAAAAAAAAAAACATATAATAAATTGATTTACTTTACAAGTGAAAAAAAATATTATAAACTTAATTTAAAATACTATATGACGCACGAAGCAACAAATAAAAAATTTTAGATTTAAATTTTCCTTATGAAATTTACTTTTATATTTTATTTAAACATATTTTAATAATGTATACATTTCTCTAAAATTTTACTTGTTGAAATTTAACCATATTTAGTATAATTTTAATATTTTATTCTGACTGTGGTCCCTAGAACAGGGGTGGGCAACCTTTAAGGGCCACGTTTTAAATCTGAACTGACGCGGGCAGCATAAAAAATAAAAAAATAAAATAATGGTAAATCACAATTATTTATTCATAGGCTATATGATTATAAATTAACATATTAGTCACTGCTAATTTTAAATTAGTTTTGATGTGATTCTGTTAGCCGATTTCTTGTTTTACATTAATATATTTATTAATATTTTGTGAGACGAAGTTGCTGGCTTTAGGGTTGCCCACCTGCAGCCTAGAGTTTGCTCTTGCTCCTCAAAAGTTGATTTTTGGCCCGTGGCGCACTTCAAATGTTCTTTGGTCTTAAGAGTGTCATAGATTAATTAAGAAAGAGCCCCCGACTGAGAAACACTAATTTACAAGATTCCAAGTAAAGCTCTTTTTTTCTGTTTGAAAAGTTTAAACTGTATCATCGATGTCGAGTTAGAATCCCTAAATTTAAATATTTAAAACATGTTTTTGGAGTGGTTTGGCATTTTATAGTCACTTTTTGACGTTTGGCAGTCATTATAAACGGTAAAAAAATTATTTTGTTTTATTTTGTTTTTAACAAAATATTAAATAAAATTTCTGCAAGTAATGAAGAATAAAATAAAATAGAATTACGATTATCATATCACAGCACATACGAAATAAAAGTCGGGGAGCGAGAATAATTAAACTCTCAATTCTACTAATTAAGTTATTATTATTTTTTCTTATCACTTAATATACGTTATCTTATTATTGCATTATGATGTATGGTAGCCTCTTTATAACGGTGGGTAATTGTTATAAATTAATTAAAAATAATAACAACTTTCTATATATACAATAGGCCTATATGTTCAAATTGTCTGATTTGTTAAACTAATCATTTACTACTGGATTATATTCATATATCGCTATTCAGACGTACGGTTGTTTGAAACAAAACACATTTTAAATATAGTCTAACCCCGTTTATAGTTTTCCAAGGAAACTGAAAAAAATACTGTGTCTTATAAGTGAGAAAAACGTACAAGCGAATTTTGAAGTTGCTTTCAGAATAAATATACAGTAATCATCACAAAAGTATGGCGTGGCACAAATTAACACTGTACAACTGAATTTGACAATTTGTATGTGTAATTCCTAACAAAGAAGTTTTAATTTACTATATTATAATACATTTGAAAATATAAAAAGAAAACAGTGTAAAATTAAGCCATATACTATTAAAAAATTGATCTAGTTTTGTTTGTTTCTTTTTTTTATTTTTTTATTTTGATGGACTTGTCACATCTCAGTTATCTCTTTACGTCGAAACTCCAGTCACTTGAAAGAATGAAGAATCATTCAAAAAACTCATATTAACAGGTGATAGTAAAAACGAATCAGAAACCGGAAAGCGATTTTTATTCACTTAGCGAAATTGCTTCTTATCTGTTTAAAAAACTCCGGTAAATTTAAATAATATTTTTTAATTTTATCCAATTCTCTTTTTTTATGTATATTTGTTGATTTTGGAATAGATATCAGCTATCCTTCGAGACTTTTTAATTTACTTGTACGGGGGCTATCCATAAACTATGTCCGCATTTTTCTTGAAATTTTTACTCTCCCTCCCCCTCTTGTCCCAGTTTGTCCAAGTTTTTGTAACTCCCTCTCCTCTTCAACAAAACTCGATCCCTCTTAAAACCTTTATCACCATACGAATAATAGATATCATAAGTAGAAACAAAATAGACAAGAAATTTCGAAATAAATATACAGTAATAAAATGCATAAACTGTATAAAATTTAATAGCGAGTGTCTAACTTTTTATCGCGTTCAATTTGTCGCGCAGTGTTTATTAAATCCTATAACATCGTTATTTATTTATACTTTCGTATTTTTTTCTTTTTTGTTATAATATTGTTTTCAAATGTAATGTCTAATTAATTTATAATTATTTTAATTATTATTTTATTTTCATTATGTAATTTTTATTTATTACTTATATTATTAATTTATGATTACTCCTCGTATATTAGACGATGTAACTTCTGGTTGGCTTTTATTTACGTTCACTAACTATCCAATCAGCGACTTGTGAAAACAGCCTAGCTATGAACTCGGAAATCAAATATAAACAATCGCTATAAATTCGCTCGTTTTAATCGTGTTTTAAGCTATAAATTTCTAATTAAATGTTGTTTGACAGTGTTTAGATGAGTAAACATGTTTTCAAACCAGTCTAGCAATAAATATTTCTGGGAAACTCCATTTTCCTATAGTAAGTCTATGGAAGATCTTCTTGCTGTTAATTGGCTGTAAAGTTTTTGTTTATACGTCTTTCACGCTTAAATCGGTAATTTCTGTTATGACTGAATGAATTTCAACGAATGAGCGATCTCCTTTCAAGATTTTCCAGCGAAAAACCAATGTCTTTCAAGGTCACATAACCAGAGTCAGAACGTATACAAACATTAACAATGGCTCTTTTCGTCACTTTTTAAAACTGTAATTTAACTAGTTTTCATGTTATTTGACTAGAAGATGTCTTATCAAAAGCTTCCAGTCGAAAAATTTACCGGGAAACTCATTACTTCCGGATGTTGCGTAATCGCAGGTAAAATTAAACCAAAAGTATTTTAGTTTCGCGGCGATTTTATCATGGAATGTTTCTGACAAAACACTTATTCGTTTAAATAATGTGAATAAATATGAAAATTTGCTATATTAGAACTGAAAAATGACGAAAATAGCGATTATCTAACATTGGTTTACATTTTTACGTTGATTTACGTGGAGGAAGAGTTCTTACCGCAGTCAATTTTCCACCAGACAATTCTCAGATGCTTACTCGTTCAAACAAAATCAAGCAACTAGAAGTTAGCTAATTGGAACCTAAACATTATGGAATTACATATAAATAAGAGAATGATAGCTAAGCGGCACGATTATCGCGTAGTTATCACTTTTTTATAATCTAATAACCTAAATTAATCTTCTAAAAATAATTTTAATTATAATCTGAATTTATTATCTATTTATTTCACATCGCTGCACAACAAAACAAACCTAAAAGACAGCATGATCTAAATTCCACGTAATTATAACTGAAATCGCTGCGTTTGATTGCGTCACGACTTTTTTATCGCGCGAAACTCAACGCGAAAAAAAATATAAAAATAAATTATGATACAGTAATACGAATTGTGAAAATTGTAAAATTTTTTCTAATTGCATTTTTATAACATTCAGGAATTGACATGGATGCATTTTTTAATTAATATTGTGTAAAGTTTTTATATGAAGAGAACAATTTATAGAATCGACAACATGTCGTAAATTGCAAAATTTTTGATGGTCTACCCAATTTTTTGATTGCTTCATTTCACACATAGAAAACACTTCTATCTAAACTATCAGCAAAGAATTTTGATGTTTTCTATAATATTTCGAGCGATGTCAATTTTTGAGATTAGTTAATCGAGTTAAACCTAACACACGACTATATCACATAAAAAATTGAAAATATAATTAATGTGTAAAGATTTAACAAAACTATCTGTTAAATCTTGAAGACAACATTCTTATTAGTAAAATGAAATAAAAGCATTGTCAATTAGTCGATTCACAACCCAGAAAAAAGCATTTGTTAATAGAGTCATAAAACAAAAGTACATGACATTATACTGTACATTAAATACAATATAAATTAAAACAAAAAAATATAAAAGTTCTTCGAAGAACTGCTTTTCTTTGATGTGCTTTGTTAACTGCTTCTCACATGAAATAATTAACGATGTCACAATACGTTGTTCCAAAACATTTCCTTTTTCTAAGTTGGAAATAACTCATTCACAACTTATAACTCATAAGTCATAACTATATTTATGTTTATATATATTTTACCAATATTTACAGAAAATAAATAAATTAATTAAAATATCCGTCAAATCGTATGCTTGCTAAGCGTGCAAAAGTTTTTAAGTTTCTGACGCCCACTTGACTATCGCCCATTGGCTGGCTTCGTGCCCATGTTAACATCTTTTGTAATCACCACGCTTAATACTCAGAGGTTCTTCCCTCTCTGTCATATATCTGTTTACTGTAATCTACCGCTGGCTGGCTTTGAGCCCATATGTTCTCTATTACCTTATTGGTTACTATTGTAAATATTTTTGAATTTTTTTCCCATGTACTCAGCTAGCAGGCCATGTAAGCTTCCAAAGTACTAAAGTATCCAGCTTTCACTGATATGTTTTATCATCAATATTCGCACTAGTTCAAAGCATATAAATTTTTGAAATGTCGATAGAATTTATAGTTTTGCTGGGAATGGCTTTTATAAAAACCTGTTTAAATAAAGGAATTGGTTAATTAAAGGAGTTTCAAATCTCTACAAGAAAAATAAGTTTTAAGAAATTTGCGTAGGGAATATTTTTTATTTTTGCTTCTAAGTACGTTGATGAACAAACATTTTAGAAAATTAAATACATAAAATCAACGTATCGAACGCCAATGTCCAACAATTATCTAAACTTAAGAAAATTTTAATATTATTTTAATATTAACACAAAATTTATGCTTAATTTTAATGACATTCTTTCAAAACGACAGTTGAAATTTCATATTGATCTGTCTTTTGTTATTCAGAAAGAGAAAGATCCTAACTCTTTGATTATATCTTTCTCCAGACTTGTCATTTACAGTTTACAAGGCTCTTCTCAGAAAAAGATTGGAGATTCCTGTTATAGACGTTTTAACACAATGCCTACGGGTACTTAGTAATTAACGGTCAATATCCATTCACTGCCTTACTTCGAACGTGAATTTGAGTCAAAAGAAATCGGTTTGAAACTTTTAGGATTTTCCAGTGGCGTGCGGTGGGTGACATTTGATGATAGGGAAGCTGTGCCGGCCCTGGATAGAATCATTGGAAGCGTTATACGATGTTTCAATGTGTAGCATCAGCGTGAGGTTGATACTCTGTAAAACGCATGTGCGAATGCGTGTAATCTGGCTGTTTTGCACCATTCAAATATTTTTACTATGAAAGTTATCCCGTATTAGACAATATAGCGCTTCCATTAGGAATATGCATGTACTGTACGAATTTATATTCGAATATACAATAGCAATCTTATCATTGTTTATCACATGTAGTATAGAAATTTGTAATAAGATACATAATGCGGTTATAATAAAATATTAATTTTAATTAATTCAAAGTGCGTTAAAATATGAAAATCGCGCAATACGTATTTATATTTTAGAAAATATATTAATTTGTTCTTTATATATTTCGACACGGTTTGAAACAATGCAATGAAACCTTTTAGAGACCATTCTCTCATCCGGGAGGGGGTTAACGTCTACTTTTGGTTGAATTAACTTCAATCCCTCGTTCCCTTTCTTCTGGAGCAACGGAATGATGGCATTTGAATAGAAAAGTACTTAAGCTCTCTAACGATTTCCATTCGGCCCACGAACGGTTTTTAAATTTCTAAATAAAGCCAAATTAATTATTTTATCACTTATTAATCCAAATTTACGTATAATTAAGTAACCGGCAAATATGTATTCATAAATATAATCCTTCAATTTTAATAATTAAATACTTTCAGCATTTTTACTCCACAATAAATAATTGGTGTGTAATTGAACAAACTTAGGCCTAAGTATCCTTAATCACGGTAGTTTGAATTCATGGTCATAATCAATGATGCTTCTAAAATATGCTTTTCTATATTTTAAAAATATAAATCGCATAAATTCATTGACTATAGGCCTACTAATTTTTAAATTACTGTATTTACAATGACCAAACGTAAAAAAAAGAACTACAAAAATACTACCAAACCATTCAAATTTTTTTTTTAATATTTAAATTTAAGAAGGGATGACTTTGACACAGTTGATACGTTAGTGCTGAATTGGCTCTGACATCATAATATGTTAAACAATGGTGAATTGCTTTGCATATTGAGCTTTGGGACATATCTCAATTGATAACATCAGTTTTTATGATACTTATTTAACATAAAAGCAGTTTATCTATTTAATAACTTTATAGATTAAATTGAACTAATAAACCCATTACTAATTGAAAATTAAAAAAAAGTTATGTAATAACAAAATTCGTTGCTATATTTCATTTAATGTCAAGTGTTCATTTTCACATTTTTTTATGTTAAAAAAAAACTTAAAAAATACTGTAGGCATCTATCAAAGAAATAGGCTTATATACGCAATAAAATATAATATCGACGAATAAGTAACGTTACATATCAGTGTCAACTTAACCCCAACTTTGTGTTTTCAAATTTTTTTTTAATGAATTGTTTGTTGATGATTATTAGTCACTTTAAAATCGTTTGTTAGTTGCAATACTTTTAAGATAATCACTTAACTACTTTTCCACTTCATTAATTGCTCGAATAGTGGTAGCCTAGGAGCTTTATCATTATTTTTTTTTCAGAATTTATCGTAGAATATATACAATTTGGCTTAAAAGTAGGCTTGTATGAGAATTTTTTTAAAGGATAGAATTATAAAAATACGTTTTTTATAACGTAGTTTATTAATTTTTATAATATAGGCAATGTATATAGAATAATATAATACAGTGGACTAAGGAGGAACTGAATGACTACAAAACAAATATGCTATATTTACGAGTTTTTGTATTATATTTTTCAATTTAATTTTTAGTTCTTTCAAATGGGAGCGAAAACCCTTCAAATATCATGTGTATCTTGTAACCATCACTGTAACATTACGCAGTGGAGCATTATAGATTCATGGGCCCCAGACCCCAGATATGACCTAAATTTTAATTTCGATATTCCTAGTACAGTAATGAGTTTATAAAAAATTAGTTTGCAGGGCCGGATCAACCCGCTTTCGGGCCCTAGACATTTTTTTCCTACCGGGACCCCTCCCTCTCACACAAGAAATAGAGCACACAAAAAATATAAAACAATAAATAAAACACAACTACTGTGCCTTATTAACAATGTGAAAAACTAAAACAAATATTAAATTTTTATTAATAAAGAATATTTAATATACAACAATAAATTTTAGTTTTTCTAGAAAAGTTTGAACAGTTTGTTTATAACTTTTAAAAAATTGAAATTTATTTTATTAAATGTTTAACAAAAGTTGTTATATAATAACAATATTACCTTAAAATATTAATTGTTTAATTTAATCTTTTTGGTTAATATTTAAATAATATAATATTTTACCCGTGAAAGATAAATTGAGTAATGAAAAAGATAATTTAAATAAAAGCCAAGGTAGTTTAAAAGAATAAGTATATAAATATGAATAAACTTTATTTAAAAATTCTGTTTTCTAGTCTTTAATTCAGCAAAATTATCAATTATTTCATCATAATTAATATTATCCAAAGCATTTTGTTCGATAAAAAGCTAAAGAATTTAATTCTGATTCATTCAGTGAGTTTCGTAAATAATTTTTTACACATTTTAATACTGAGAATGACCTTTCACCAAATGCATTTGATATAGGCAAAGTTAAATATATTCGCATTAATATTTCTATATTTGGAAATGTTGATACTGTACTAGTTTTGTGCTCTTTATAAATTGCAGCATATCAGATGGCAACGTTAATTTTTGGCTTTTGCAAATTAATTTAAATTTGCAGCAATTCCTCGTCCGATTCTTCTGTATCAATATCGCCACTGTACCACTTTTTTAGCAATGCAGTATTAATTGATACATCCTCGTCGTCGCCGTCAGTTATGCTTGTATGAAGAATTTTAAAAATTTCATCAATATCTTTCAAAATAAACAATTTACCCGGCCTTTCTAAAAACAGGGCCCTAGATATTTGTCTCATTTGTCTATGCGATGATCCGGCCCTGTTAGTTTGGGACACCCTGTTTGTGGGGGCTCCAGGCAATTGCCCTTTTTACCTATAGATAACGCATCACTGATCTGAAAGCCATATAGAAACCGAAAAATATTCCTTAATTGACACAAAATTTCAATATCTGAGTATATTTGCCTATTGGACACCGGTCAACTATTGGTGTATTTATCTTATATGCATAAATCACATTATGCAAGAAAACTGTAAATAGAGATTATGGTTATTTAAAATAAAAAAAAAATCTAGCAATGAGTTGCGTAACTTTCCATCTGTAGGCCTAATGAGATTTTATTAAAAATATAACTTTTACATTATTAATGATAACAAATCTGAATGTGTGTGACGCCGTATGTTATGAGATTTTGTTAATGTTATAAAAAGTTTTTATATTATTAATTATTATGAAACGTTCAAAAAAGCTTAATTTTGAAGGTAGGGATGAGTTTTATTTTAAAAAAAAGTTGTAAATGCTAATAACGAGTAAAATCATTTGAATTCGACCCCTCTCGCTACATGATACTTGACCCACTTTTATCTCCCATCCCTTGACCTTTAACCATCAAAATTTAATAGCGTCAATGCCCCTTATATACAAGTTACTTTGCCAAATTTCGTTTCTTAATTTTTGCCCCCTCCTGTATTAAACGAAACAGACGTCAACTCACACACATACATATTTCGATTAACAGTTATTTTGGCTTTTGTGGGTTTAGAGGTATCAAAATCCTAACATGACTATTTCAAAATCCCAGAGAGACAAATATAACGCGATTACAATATTATAACAGCTGGTAATATAACCCATGTTACGTTAAAACAGTCAGAAAAGTAAAAATGTTTTATGATTAAACCCTGTGTTATGTTATAACAGCCGGGAAATTAAAACACAGTATTTATTTATACTTTTGCAACATTTTTAACGTTTCATAATTAACGAATAATCATTCGCTCTTACAGCAAAAAGAGAAACTTGTAGAAGTGGTTGCAGGTAACGAATAAGCGTCCACCACTGCAGTGGTGGACACTTGACCAACATGGATAAGGACATGGCCAACTAAGGCAACGATCAACTAGGCCACTGCTAACTGGGGCCGGACATTCCTGCGACAAAATAAGAGATGAATAATAGACAAAATACAATTTTTTTTGTTTTCTTTACAAAAATCATCATTCTTTTCTATTGATCTACTACCCGATAAATTTAAATATTTTTTAAGAAACGAGTGAACGAGTTAAAAGAACGATTTTATTAACAAACATATATATACATATTATATACTGTACTTTTATTTATTTATTTTTACAAGTAAATAGAGAAGTTTCGAAGGACGATTGATATCTACCCCCAAAATGAACAAATATGTAACAACAATTAAATTAAACAATAAAATTAAAAACACATTACATTATACATTAAATACAATATAGATTAAAATAAAAAAGTATAAAAGTTCTTCGAAGGAATTTGTTTTCGAAGAACTACTTTTCTTTGATGTGTTTTGTTAACCGCTTCTGACAAAATAATTAACGATGCTAGAGTATGTTGTTCCAGAACTTAACATGAAGATGCTCATCAAAGCCGCAAGGAGATTTCTTGAAAAATTTTGAAGGTCTAGATAGAATTCGAATCTGAATTCTATTTAAATACTTTCAGATGTTGATAAGATAATTTTTTTTTATTGTTTGCGCCTTGAAGATACTAAGAAGGTTTATTTTAGTCGTATCCAAGTTCACAATTAAGCGGCCGAAGTGATGAGAAACAGAATCGACATATCCTGCAAAAATTCTTGAATTCCTGATCGGGACTCAAACTCGGCTTCCTACAGCGGCAGGCTGTTGCCTTTTTACCGCCTTGGTCATTCGGCCGTAGCTGAGGTACAGTCGACCCCCCTATAATTACGGTCCCTATAATTACGATTCCTATAAAACTACGAAAAAATATACGTATTTTGGAAATGTTGAGTCGGATTAGTGTAGAATCGATTAATTTTATGGAAGAAAATCTTTCAATCAGCCGTAGTCCGTAAACTTGACACGTGTCGGGCTGTGATTGGAACGACTTGTAAGAAATCGGACTCCTAATAAATTGGAACGTATCTATATCTTATAGGGGGGTCGACTGTATCTTATTGAGTAGTCATTCGTTCTTCTTTTTAAACCGATATAAACTGATAACAAGAAGCATAGCTTACTCATTAATTACACATAAAATATTTGTAAAACGGTTATCCATTTAGTATGTCGGTTTCTATGTCACTGCTAATCGATACTGTGAATTGAAGATATATGCCAATTTCAAACATTTTAAAATGGTGTTTTTTAATACTTTTACTTTGAAATAATAGATCAGTTATCTTTCATCAAACTGACATTTCCTGACAGAAAAATTTATGATAAAATGAGAATTTTAGTTTGTAAACAATAATTTCGATCACATCGTAAGCAAATTCCGTATAACAAGGAAAAATGTCGTTTTAATTAATACATTTTGAGATCGTAAAAAAATTACGTATTTCATATAATCATTATAAATTAATTTTATATTATTATAGTACTTAATTTATAATGATCAAAATTCATATTAATTCGAGTAATTTATGTAATTAATTATTATTATTAATTTTTAATTTAGAAGAAAATGAAATTTTAACAGAGGGCGGTTTTTGTTATGTAGAGTTTCGCAATATTTCTTCAAAAGTTGTTGGTCACTTGGTCAGTGATTAAAAGTAAAAAATTAAACACAAATATCCACGAAAATTATAATGATAAAACTTATATTTTAATTTTGGTAATAATGTCATGATAAAAGTTTAGTTAAAACATTATTTCCGCCATGAAATGGCAATGAGATTGGATTGGTAAGTTTTACTTTATTTTTCCTTTTCATTAATGATGAATATACACATATTGTCTTATCTATCACTGCCTAAATTATAATTTTTACTAATAAAACAAGATAAATATATTTACATTAGTATGAAATACTTCTCTATTGCTTTCTTCACATTGATGTAAACAAATACCACTTAAATGGTTGATCCTAAATGTTTAAACAATAAAATTTACATAAAAGAAAGCAATATTAGATGAAACTACAGATTTTGATTGCCGTATTTGATAATTGCACAATTGACATTTAATTTTCTTCTGGTAAAGTACTGTGGACGTAAAGTAATTTAATTGGTAAAGAATTTGGAACTTTTGTCCATGCTGTATTCATTTATTTATGTTGGTAAGTGTCTATTCAACTTTGCGAGTAATTCTGTTAGCAATAATGTTGTTGTTATTGTATTCAATTTTTTAATAAAATTTTTAAGAGTTAATAGAAGACATATTTTTGATCTTACCATTCAGTCTACTATTAAATTTTGAAAAAATCATATATATATAAATGAAATAATAAAAAATTTCGAAGTTTTAAATTCTTTATATTGTTTTGGTTTAGTTTTAAATTACTTTTATTTGTGATTGAAATAAATTTTAGCTGCTGTCTTTAATAACATAAACATGCATTTCTTATTTACTTGTAGAAACAACTTATTTCCAAGTATCATAAACTTAAGATTATTATTCTGCTGAAATGTTTACAGATGAGTTTTTTAAAATTCATTGTAAAGTATGATAAAATTTCAGCAGTACTCTATCAGAGAGTTTTTATTTAATTAATTGTTTCCTTTTATATACAATGCTCTAAATTTATTCTAAAGCATTCTATGTAATAAAAGAAGCACAGTTAAAAAATACACACCGTAACAAACTCCAGCAAAAATTTTCACTGTTTGAAAACATAAAAAATTTTGTTGGAGCTTAAGGAGGATATGTTTTTAATTGACTTATTTCTCCAGTTGCAGTTATTTTTGAAAATAATTTTAAAACATTTTAAAAACAATGATATTGATAGATACACTGAAGAATTTAAACAATTTCATTTTTCTCTGATTACAAATTGTAATAAAAATTCTGATTGGTAAAGTCAGAAAAATGATAAATTTTTTTTTATTTATTTTTGGTGTACTTATGGCCTTTGCCTATCAATGTGTTAAATGTTATTTGGGAAAGTTGAACAATATAACTGTCTTAGAAAGTAGAGATTTAAGATATCTTAAATTTTATCTTAATGAATTCTTTTAATGTAGCATTCTAAAATAAAAATATTTATTATAAATGAACCTTACTTTTTTTTAAAACACTGCATATTTTTCAAGAATAATATTGTATTTATTCTGATAATTGATTAGAAAAGACAATAAGTAATAATAATCATACTTGTCATGAATATGGATTGCAATGGATGGCATTAAATCTCTGATCAGCTAATTACTGCATTACAGGAGGTCCTTGTTAGTTCAAAATTCAAGGGATGAAATAATCATGACTTTGAATTATTGAGTTTCTAATTATCCAAGATTTGCATATTTCTGTACAATATGCCAAATTCTATGTAACTGATGTAATTTATTAAGCAAATGGAATACAGATACATATACAGAATGCTATTTTTGTTAATTAATTAATAATAATAATATGCAGGTAAACTGCAGGTAAACAGCACATGTCAGATGAGAACCTTACAGGTTGCCAGATAGGTTTTATTAAAAGTAAAGCAGAATTCTTGGAAATGTAGCCTAAATTATTTTTAGAGAGGCTCAAAATGTAAGTTGCCCAAATTCTCAAAGTAGTATCTATCTTATTCTGCTACTTGTAGCTCAATCTTGTAATCCCGAAAACGTGTTTTAAAATGTTTGTATTGAATTTTAATGCAAATGACGTTTTGACTAGTTTAGTGATTGTAAGAAACCTGGGTTAATGTTACCCTACGTATCGAACATGGTGTTGGTTGCCAACTCGGTCGGCGCTTCTGGTTGCCATCTTGTTTGCGAACTCAGCGGCTGCGGCGGCGGCTCCTACGCCCCCCAAAAGTGAAACAAATCGTATTACGAAATAATAATATTTCATAATTCTTTCTTATTACTAAAACATAAATACATATATATAAAGTAAAAATAATGTGTAAAATTTTTTTTTTTTTTTTACTTACGTTCGCATGCTTCTTTCTCTCTGTGTTTTTTTCCTACTTCTTGCGTGATGCCTTGTTTTTCCTTTTTTTCCCTTTTTGTTCCGCCGCGTTTTCTCTTTCTTCTTACTTTTATTAACGGGAGCAGCAGGCACGGTCTCAGGCCCTTCCTATAATGGTAATCTTCCGGATCCGAGATATGTTACTCTTAAATGTTGCGCAAAAATGTAGAAACATTCGCCTGGTTTTTTTGAGAGCCAATCGTGGTATTTTTTCCCACCACCAATTCATTCTGACCCAATTCGGAATAGTCACTTTCGAGAAGACGGAAAAAGACCCGGGAGATAGTATGTCCCTGCCAAAACTCTCTCTGGAGGTAACGTCCAAATCACTCATTCGGAAGAAAAATAACGAATGGGGGGAAAAAACAAAAAAAGACGCCTTTGATTTAAGCGACACGCAATGGAGAAAAATTTCAACATGGGATAAATTATTTTTTCGTACATAATTGGTTATCCAAAAAATAAGTTATCCGAACAACCCCAGTCTCCAATTGATTCGGATAAACGACGCTCTACTGTATTACGATAAATAAAACTATGTTTTTATATTGGAACATGGTGTATACTGCTTAAAATATTTAAATACTTCTCACCTGTTAACGTGTAATAAACATGCTATCATATGTTTACAAAAACCAGACAGCCCCGCTTTGCATGTGCATTCTCCCTGTAATTGAAATGTATTAAAATGCCAATATCTGAGATTGCAACATTAAAGCAACAACATGAACTTTGGTGTTGTTGTTAGAGTTTAATCCACAAAATATGATGTGACCAGCATCCAAAACAGCTTCACCTTCTACAAGACAACGTTTCCTGTTGCCGATATAGTCTAGAATTTGACATAAATTCAATGATTTGTTATCCATTTGGTCCTCGCAGTAGTAGTCACTGATAGAAACTGAATTGGCTCAGGCACTGAACAAACACGTGGTCAGTTCCTTACCTGTTTCGGCAGCCATCTTGGCTCAAAAACAGCGCCCTCTGTAGGATTTGGCACTTGCCAATCTCTCACACACGAAGAAGAAAATCTTTCAGCAGAGGTATAGCTAGGGTGGGGCAAGTAGGTACGTGCCCCAGGCACCACTTGCAGAGGGGTGCCAAATGGTCTCCAAGACAAACAAGATTTGTTTCTGGAGGGGGCGTCAATATAGTGTCGTGCCCTGGGCACCAGTTATGTTTACTACACCATTGTCAGTCAGTCGGCCATGGCATCTGATGTTGTATTAGCTTATATATATGCTTGTGATACCCATGTTGGGCAGCTACGCGGAGTATGTACGCTAGTTTGGTATCCCGAGCCTGGATGTTAGACGAATGCATAAAGGCTCTTCTGATTAATGCTCTAAAGGTTGCAGATTTATATATGCTTGGATCACAGGACTTGGCAGGAATGTAGGATGATGTGGATCCGGGTTTATGATATACCAAAGTATTGATTCCCGAGCTTTCGACCTTAATGCTTATATCCAGAAAGTGCACTTCTGATGGGCTCGATTGTTCTACTTCTAATGTTAGCCTGTATAGGTTATTGTTAAAAGGATTGACAAAGGTTGCTACATCTGGTGTTGTTTTCCAAAAAACAATGATGTTATCTATATACCTCCTCTGTAATTGGATGTTGGGGTGGTATTGAGGGAAGACTCTGTTTTCCAACTGCTGCACCACCATTTTACACAGATCCCCAGAAACCAGCCTGCCCATGGGAACTCCCTTACTCTGTGTGTAGATCTTGGCATTAAATTGGAATACAGAATTATAACAAATTAAGTGCGCCAATTCTAGCACTTGGTTGTGCAAAGTGTGGTCCCTGACTATACGGAATAGGATGTCCCTAAGTGCACAGAATGTTGGAGGGAGCTCAATGGAGGGGTAGAGGGACGTAAAGTCCAACACGGTGATGTTACAGGGCAAAGTGACTTCTTTCAATTGAGCTATAAGTTCCATTGGGCTGGTGATGGTGTACTGGTATCCTTCCAGGTGTGGAGTAAGAAGGGTGTGCACTGCTTTCTCAAGCTTAAGAGTATAATATGAGTATAATATTTACTCGTAAGCTTTCTCAAGCTTATGAATAAATACTGAATGCAAACTATCAGCAACTATATTGTCTCAGTGTTGACATATTCGTTCAGAGTAATATGTTAGACTCAGAACTAGAACAATTCCAAAGGAAAATATGAATAATCTTTAAATGCAGGAAACCTACTGGTGTTTCAATTAAGACTATCAAATGGTAAACCTGAATTTGTCTTATAACCAAGTCTGTTTTAATCAGGAGGCAAAATGCAGTTGGTACAAATACTTTAATTTATTTTTATTGTTTAACAGTTTTTAATTATTCTTTTTTTTTAATTTTATTACTTTTTTTGATTTTTTTAAGTTTTGAAAATTGTTTAAAAAAGAATTTTTCACAAAAACTGTTTGAGGAGTATTTTGTGATATCAGTGAGAGATAGTGTTGCCACCTTTTCAAATTTGCTGACCCGGACGGCAGATCAGGTTTGTTCGAACATAAGTGCTTGATGCATGCGCAATGTCATTTTACAATGTGAAGAATAATGTGCTAGATAACTTATCCTGTAGACATGTATGATTGTATATGCAAAAAAGAAAGGTTGACAAGTTGTGCGCCACACGTAACCAGATGAACATGGCAGAATTGCAGACAAGTTTCAGTGAGTGAGTTCTTTTGCTGTTAAAATAGTGTAAATTTGTAAAAATATTTGCAAGAACTTTGTTTCATTGTAATTTCACAATTTCTACGAAATTCCCAGACAAAATTAATAGTTCACCCAGACAGTGAGTCAATAGAGAGGTTGAGGCGCACGTTTTAAACGTGTACGTGTGACGTTCGGCGCTGCTTTCCCGTAAGCCGAAAAGTTTGACGATGGTGTTTGAAATGTCGAGCGTGATTCCACCGACTATCCAAACGCCATTGTCAAACTTTTAGGCTTATGGGAAAGCGGCGCCGAACGTCACACGTACACGTTTACACGTTTAAAACGTGCGCCTCAACCTCTCTAATTCCGGACTGTCTGGGTGGTAACACTAGTGAGAGATGTACATGTAAATATTGGAGTGTTCTTCATTGGTAGTTTAATTTTTATTGTATTTATTACTTTGTTCTTTGTTTTTTAATGTTGAATATTAGCCTGAAGAGGGGATGTTTTAATCCTGAAAAGCATAGCAATAAAAAATTTTTTGCCAACTGAACTTTCTTTCAATTAAAGCAGACTTGGTTATAAGACAAATTTGGATTTACTGTTTGATAGTCTTAATTGGAACACCAGTAGCTTTCCTACATTGATATGATATAAAGTCTGCCATAGTGATTTAGTTTCTAAATCATTGCATATATAAAACACAACAAATCATTCATAGAAAGGCTGACTCATCCTCATGAAGAGGGAGGATAAAGCCACATAGATAATTTAAATATTCACTACAAACAAATACAGATACTGCAAGAGTTATTCTATAGAAGATAAGAAACAGCACAATTGCACAATGCTGTAATTTCTGCAGACCAAAAAAGTACATCATTAAACTTACAAACACTGACCTGGATCTGGTACAGTACACGAGAGAGATATATACACTATCAAACAACCTTGGGCTTGAATGGAGCTGCATGATAGTCATCCCAACCATCTATAATATAGTGATAGACAGCACGCTAATCATTTGTTACAAAAACTTTTACCATATAAGCGTTAAATTATATAATTTAATGCTTATATGGTAAAAGTTTTTGTAACATCCCAACCATCTCAACCAAGATCATATTTGACAGAACATGTCAATTGGTTAACTCATGGATGCCTCTTGAAAGACAGAAGAATTCACAATTACCATACAAGAGCAGATCATAAATACAAGAAATACAAGAGCAGATCATAAATACAAGAAATCAACACAGACTGCTTACACCTACGTAACCAAACAGAAAACATAATACATCAAAAGCTTGTCCACAAATGCAAACTTCTATTCACTCAGGAACCATACTACAAGTACTGTACAAAGCTCAGAAGGTCATAGAACACACACAATATACTATGACTATGCCACATACAAAATAACACATTACAACAGATCAGACATCACAGCCATTGACAGACAAACCAAAATCATATACATCATAGACATAATTTAGCTGTTTCAAACACTGACAACATACAAAATACATACACTAAAATCCAATGACGAGTTGCTTAATTTCCCAGCAACATTTAGTGGCACCATCTGTTACCACATTTTATTTTTAAAATCTTTTTATATTTTTAACTATTATAAAATGGCAAAAAGCTTAATTTTGAGGGTAGGGATGGGTTTTATAAAAATTGTAAATGCTAATAACAAATAAAATCATTATTAAGTCCAACCCTACTGGAGATACACATGACTTTTATCTCCTCACCCCCTTGACCTTAACCACTAAAATTTTATAGCATCACTTCCTGTAATACAGAAATCTCCCTGTAAACTTTCAGAAATTTTTGACAAAAGACAGGAGTTATTAAGCTTCAAAGAGGGTGGAAAAGTTATTAGCTTTTACAGTTTTCTACAAAACCCATCCCTACTCTTAATTTTAAGCTTTTTGCCATTGTAATAATTAAAAAAAGTTTTTTAAATAAAATATCATAATAGATGGTGTTACCAAAATTTTAAATGTTTCCAGGAAATTTAAGCAACTCGTTGCTAGATTTTTTAACTTAGAAATTAGGCTTCTTAGTTTATTGGTTGCCAATAAAATTTTCTTTGCTCTCTGTCATACTTCATGCCCTATCCTATTACTGCCTAACTGAGCATTCATGTCACCCATAAGTTGTTTCATGTCATGACTAGGAGTCTCATTTAGTGCGTCCTGCAGTTGGTCCATCTTTATCTGTCTCATCAGCAACATCTGTGGGTTCATATGCCTGAATTAAAATAGTTTTTACATGTCATGATTGAAATTGAGCTGTTATAATCCAGTCATTCACAGGTTTCCAGCCAATCAGTACTGATGTTGCCTCCTTTGACAAGACAAGCCCACTCCTCTTATATGATCTTCATTACAGCCAGAATATAAGATGGTTTTACTTTCACTGATAGTTTTGCCATTTCCTATACATCTTACCGCTCTAATTCCAAGAATTTGCATATCATACTTGCCAAATTCCCTGAGCAACTGGGACAACCTGCCACACTGGTACAGTGTCTGTACATTTTATGTTCTGCTTATTGGTGTTTACTATTGAATTCTGCATTGGGCACAGGACTTATCATGGTTTTGTTCCTGCACCATCATAGATGATGATGAGCTGATAGTATCACACTGAGAATTTTGGTTTTGCTGAAATCTGCTTATTGTTTTTGTAGTGACAGTTTTTACTGGGGCTGTGGAGTCAATCAAGAGGTATTTCTGGCCAAAGGAGTTGGAGTTGGGAAAAATGTGTCAACTCTAACTCCGACATTTCTCTCTTTTTGTTTTCCACAGAAAAATCTTTCAAGTTTAATATTGGAAATTGTCAAAATGCAATTTCTTGATATGAAGATTCTCAAGTAAATGAATGAGGGTTCATTTCGTTTTCCAGATTTGCCTGCCATATGATTTTCAGAAAAATTTTACTAGTTTAAATTGGAAAATTGATAAACAGTGGTTTATTTCCTTTATTATCTCCACTCTAAATAAGTGCTCTCTTTTTCTGAATGAGCCAGACTAATTGATCAGAGTAAAGGTATACCTCGCCTTACGTCGATAATTGGTTCCAGGAAAACGACTTAAGTCGAAAAACGACGTAAGTCGAATTTACTTGTCTCCGAATCTACTTGCCACTAGGCTAAACCATAAATTACCATTCCTGGTTTTGTATTTTATTTATTAATGCATTTTTAATAATATATGGTTAATAAAAATCTATTTTAAGCTTACAAACAAATAAATTTTAGTTTTTAATATAGTACAGAAAAAAGTATTCTAAATTTATGGATGCATGTACTGTAAATAAAGAACATACTAGTATATATTTTAATATGATTTTATGTGCTTTAAACGCTTTTCTAGTGATATTATGACTTCAATATTTGTGGGGGACGGACGTAAAGTCGAATAAAATGACTTAAACTTGATATTTATTTTTCCATATACTTTTTTGACAAACGACGTAACTCGAAACGACGTAAGTCGAGGTATGCCTGTATATATTTTTCTTTTCTGAACAAGGGGCTGAAATAGCTAGATTGCACACTTTTTAATTGGACTAACTTTTCTGGAAGAGTGAAATTGAAGTGCAAATGCAATAGAATAAAGATATGTAGATGTAGAATTTTATCTCCCCTTTTCTCCTCTTATTAAATATTTGTTAAAAATTACATTAATATTTTTATAAAAAAGTTAAGTTAAATATTAAAAATTCTAACTATAAAAGTATTTGGGTAAATGCTCCTTGCAGAGTTCAGAGTAGTATACCCCCTATGAGCACTTCTGCACTCCCCCATAAAATGACTTGGTATTCAATTTTGCTGGAGTCAGTCAACCTACTAAAATTATCAGGAATCTGAGTCAAGTGTTTTTTACTGACTCTGCAGCCTTGATTTCTACAGGGTGAAGTTGCTGGTTCCACACCCAACCCTCCTCTTTTCTCATCTGGGCTTAGGACTGACAATGGCAGAATAAAATAATTCCATCTAACACTTAGAAATTGAACATTTCATATCAAACTGTTTAAATGAAAAAGTTAGTAAATACTCAGAACTCATCCACAAAGTAAAGCATTTATGAAGACCAGATAAGGTATTTATTATCTGATTATGCAGATAAGGTACAGAATATATCTGATTATGTGAATAAGGTTAGGGAAATTAAAACAGTCCTGGAAGAATTTATGATAGAAAAAATATAGCAATAGCCATAAAATGATGCAATAATTTTTTATTTTAATTATAATATCAATAGGTAGCCACTAAGGTTTTCCAAAGTTAGCTTTCAAAAAATATTTATTTAGCCACCCACAACAAAGAACAACTTTTTTATGATGTTACAATAAAATGGCATAGCATCTTGGTTAAGCCTAAAGACATTAATCAGGGAAAATTTGACAATATACAGGGAAACCATGTGTTTTTAAAAGTGAAATTGAAATGTTTATTTTGTTTCTAATTAGTTCACTCACTTACTACATTGTTTCCTACTTACATCATTAAATTTTTCATTTTGTAAGAAAAAACTTACATGAGGCAGTTTCTGACTTTTGGATGTAATACATTCCTAAAAATGTGTACAATAGTCAGAAGTCAAACAATTAAACTTTGTATTAAAAGGAAATTTCATCCCCAAGGAACTAAAAACAAAATAAAATCTCTAGTTAAGATAAGAAAACTCTGACATATGGGGTTGGTTGTTATTCATAAAAAATTAACAAAAATAATGTTAATAGACACTATTTTATTTGTTGCTTATTTGCACAGTGTTCTGTTGCTTTTGAGCCATAATTTTTAGCAAACTGTAGTCTAACAGGCACTATAGAGTGTTGTATTATCATGCAGCAGGCATACCCATTTTTGTCAACCTTTCCAGGCTTTTTCTGCCTAACCAGGTTTATTCAACATCTCACAATATAAAGATAATTGTTTTTCATTCTTTAAAAAATCAAATAGCAAAATTCTTTTGAAATCTCAAAAATGCTTGTCATGACTTGGCAGGCAAAACCTGTTTGAACTTTTATTGTATGGATTTAATAGAAAACTAAATGGTGACCAGTGTTTCCACATTAGCTTATTTATCTGCTATCTTTTTTTTTTTTTTTAATGTAAAGGAATACTGTTTACAAATGATAGTACTTTTACTTAGTTCTTTAGCTATATTTAAAATAATACTGTAATAATATTACTAAACTTAAAACAATCAGCACTTCATATCTAGAAATCTAAAAATGCAGTGGCATGCAGTAACATTTGATGATAGGGAAGCTGTGTTTCCATAAAATTTTAAACAAATACTGGAAAGTCATTAATTACTTTATCATAAAAATCACTTGTTGATTCCATCAAAGTATTTAAAAGCTCTTTGTCTATTCAAAGTAACACTAGTGACAACAATCTTTCCTCTGACTGAGCGTTCCTCATGAATGTATGAATTTGCTTCATGGTTGAAAAACTGTGCTCAACAGATGCACTCGTAAAAATTAATGATATTAACTCATATAATTCTTTTAGTATGTCTTTGTTCAGATCATAATTAATTATAATATTTTTTATGCCTTAGAGTGACTTGCCAATATAACTTAGTCTGAACATGAATATAAATATTGCAATTTACTACATAATGTAGATAAATCAAAAAATTCTCATGCAATTTATTTAAAGAATTAAAACTTACTTCGGAAAATTGTTTTTCATAATATTTAAAATTATTAACATCTAAAAGTGATAAAAATTCTAAAGATTTTATGTCTGAAAACCTGTCAATATAATTATAATTAAATATAGCTTTGTAAAGAAATGTACATAAAAATAACATATTCTTTACTTTTTAAATCTTAAAACAATCCACTTAGTTAAATAGCTCCCTACAAGTGGCTAATGGATAGAATCATTGGAAGAATATACAATATTTTGGTGTGTAGCATCCACATGCTAAACTGTGTGAGGTTGGTGCTCTGTAAATCGCATGCGCGAATGCCTGTAATCTGGCTTCTTTACACGATTCAGATATTTTTGCTGTGGAAGCTGTCCCATATTTGACAATATGGTGCTTCCATTGGGAATATGCGTATACAAATTTATATTTGAATCTTATTACAATCTTATTGTTTTTCACATGTATAGAAATTGTAATACATAATATGGTTATAATAAAATATTAATTTTAAGTAATTCAAAGTACATTAAAATACAAAAATAATTGCACAATATATATTTATACAGTACTTTAGAAAACACAAGGGAAGCAGAGCTTCCATGGAAGGCATGCCACTGCTTTAGTACTTACAGTCAATTCCAAAGACTTTTGCTTATCTCATGCTCTACCTATGCTCTTTTATTCATTGTTTGATGTGGCACAAAGGCATTTGCTGATTGGATGTGCATTAGCAATCAGCTTTAGAAGAAGAAAGAAAGTAGTACAAAAGTAGTTTCTAGTTGCAGTTGCACAGGATTTTGGAGGGGTTTTCTAGTTATTGGGAACAGTCATTGTGGTTGCAGTTGGTGTGCAGCTGGACATTGCAAAATGTGATGAATTATCATATCATCATTTAATATCATTTAATATATATATATAATTAGATCTGATTTTATTTTATAAATAATCAATAATTCAATGTCTATGATGTGTTTAAAAAAGAATTTTTCACAAAAACTGAGGAGTATTTTGTGATATCAGTGAGAGATAGTGTTGCCACCTTTTCAAATTTGCTGACCCGGACGGCAGATCAGGTTTGTTCGAACATAAGTGCTTGATGCATGCGCAATGTCATTTTACAATGTGANTCATTGGAAGCCTTATACAATATTTTGGTGTGTAGCATCCACATGCTAAACTGTGTGAGGTTGGTGCTCTGTAAATCGCATGCGCGAATGCCTGTAATCTGGCTTCTTTACACGATTCAGATATTTTTGCTGTGGAAGCTGTCCCATATTTGACAATATGGTGCTTCCATTGGGAATATGCGTATACAAATTTATATTTGAATCTTATTACAATCTTATTGTTTTTCACATGTATAGAAATTGTAATACATAATATGGTTATAATAAAATATTAATTTTAAGTAATTCAAAGTACATTAAAATACAAAAATAATTGCACAATATATATTTATACAGTACTTTAGAAAACACAAGGGAAGCAGAGCTTCCATGGAAGGCATGCCACTGCTTTAGTACTTACAGTCAATTCCAAAGACTTTTGCTTATCTCATGCTCTACCTATGCTCTTTTATTCATTGTTTGATGTGGCACAAAGGCATTTGCTGATTGGATGTGCATTAGCAATCAGCTTTAGAAGAAGAAAGAAAGTAGTACAAAAGTAGTTTCTAGTTGCAGTTGCACAGGATTTTGGAGGGGTTTTCTAGTTATTGGGAACAGTCATTGTGGTTGCAGTTGGTGTGCAGCTGGACATTGCAAAATGTGATGAATTATCATATCATCATTTAATATCATTTAATATATATATATAATTAGATCTGATTTTATTTTACAAATAAGAGTGATTCTGTTCATATTGATATGATTTTATTCTAAAGATTTGTGATCAAAATTTTAATTTTTATTCAGACTTTAAAACTTATTAGATAGATATATTAATGTCTTTCTGATCATAATTTTCGTAACATTTCTTAATTTTTTGTTAATAATTTTTGAACAACTATATATTATAAGAGTTTTTGCATTTTTATTTGAAAACTTACAAAATAATTTTAATAAATTAGTAAATTATTATAATTTTTAAAATAATAATTTACATTTATTTATCTTCCATAGCAGAAAACACAATCGTGTATCTCCTCAACGATTATCTCCTATATTGACCAATTCAGTAGAGCCAGAGGACAATAGTAATCGATGTTGTGGAGGAAGATGGTGGTTTGTTCATGACATATGTGGTATTATATGTGCTGTGGTAACATGGTTTTTAGTTTTATATGCTGAATATGTAGTTGTATTTGTCATTCTTTTGCCTGGCCCATATCCATATTACAGTGCTGTAAATCTGGTGATATTTCAAGCATTAGCCTTCCTTGCAGTTTCTTCCCATATTCGAACTATGTTAACTGATCCTGTAAGTTGAACAATGCTACTAATTAAAATTTAATTTTATAATATAATTAGTTTGTCATTATTAATTTTGATATTGGGACAAGTTTTGATAAAAGTTAATTGAAAATATCTATTTATTTTAATTTTTCATATTAGGTATTATTACTATTTATAATAATCATTTTGTTTATAAATGATGTTGATAGATATAAAATAATTAAAAGGTTTTATGTATGAAACCACAAATATTTAACTTTTCTGTACTGTTGATATAATTTCAATTTGAATAATGTTAAGTTTCAATTTATATATATTTTATAATAAATTGAACTCTTTTCAACAGCAACAATATACATGTAAATAAACTTCTTTTGGCCACATTTAGGAGCTTGTATCAGGTTTCAGCATTAATCAAACTAGGTAGTCTGATAGTTCAATTAATGTTAACTTGCTTAAAATTAAACTTAAAAATTTTTAAAACTCAGGAAAATTTATAAAACAAAAGTTAATGAAATAACTAAAAATATTAAAATAAATTTAAATTTGATTAACTGTTGTGTTAAACCATGCCAAAACAATTTCCATAGTTATGTAACAAAAGAAAAAACATTGCAATTAATTAAAAAAATTGTAATTAACAGCTCAAAAAATGCAGACAAAATTAAATAAATAAATAATAAATAAAAAAAATAAATAATAATGAATAAATAATTATTCAACAACAAAATCTATATCTGTATTCTATATATAACCAAAGATTAATTATTCAAAAATCAAACTTTTTGTGTCTCCTATTGCTAGAGAAAGATTTTCCTCCCCTTTGTTAATTAGCCCACCAGTGGCCAAGTGCTCTTTGTAACCTGAACACTGGGAGTTTGGTCATGGGTTTACGCCTTGCTCGGATGGGCTGGCCATGTGGAGTTTTCTGGGTTTTTTCCACATCTGTAAGGCCTAAATAGGGGCCAATTTCCCTTAAAATGACCTTCCGAAAGGCATCCCCCTAGGCAGATTGCTCAAGTGTTGCATTGCCATAACTTTACAAACATTCACAAACTTTGTTAATTAACCCTTTCCATGAATTCATGCCAAGTTCACAGAGGAAGTTAACATGTAGTCCTTTCAAGTAACAAATTGTAGACCATATTTGACCTAATGTCACTTACTTACATGCTGCTTCTTTCTAAAGTGTTGGTTCAGTTTTAGTGGTGATGGATCATTTTGCTTTTAATATATATACAGATTGAACATCTATAATGAAATAAAAGTTTGGAAGAATATTCATGTTCTGTTGACATAAAAAGCTTTGAAAATAGATATTTTCCAACCATACATTTATGTAGATAGAATTACATAAATAACAAAATCAACTGTTTAAATAAGATATATAAACAAACAAATAAATGATAATATATAACTGTAAATTTACATAAAAAGGATTACAAAAAATAACAAAATAAGTGATTAAATATGTACTTAAAATAAGTAAATTATGTAAAAATAAAATTACACAAAATATAGGAATTGTGTGAAATATATATTTTTAGTTTATAGTTGCCACATTGTTTTGTAGGGTTATCTGGTATTGATTGTCAAGCTGAGGAAACAGATATGGATTCTTTGTTATTGATATAATTTCCTTTAAGGGTTGCTGCAAATATTCCAGAACACTTTAAGAGTCCTTAGCTTATGGCTATCAAATTCATATTTTAAAATCTTGGCATCAGACCATCAAGGAAATACTCCTGCTCAGTTGCAAACTGCATCAGTGCATGTACTAAGTTTATTTTTGTGAATATCATATTGGTGTTCTTTGAGCCTTTGTATCAATAATCCATTATAAATTTTCTAATGTTCCTTTTTGTTTTTTGCTCATTGTTATGGGTTAATTATAAATAAATAAAACTAAACACACAATATAAGAAAGAAATGCACTATTATTCAATCCAAAGTCAATACTAAAACTAAACTAAAACTAAAACATTCACAACTTGTAAAGATTTTGCATATCTTTTGCAAAAAACATTTAAATTTTTAAACACTACTATTAAGCCTACTATTTTTCCTAATTATTTTTAAAATTCCAAGCATTAATAGTTTCTTAGAATTACTTTGGAATAAAAGTNAATTATTTAAAAAAATTGTAATTAACAGCTCAAAAAATGCAGACAAAATTAAATAAATAAATAATAAATAAAAAAAATAAATAATAATGAATAAATAATTATTCAACAACAAAATCTATATCTGTATTCTATATATAACCAAAGATTAATTATTCAAAAATCAAACTTTTTGTGTCTCCTATTGCTAGAGAAAGATTTTCCTCCCCTTTGTTAATTAGCCCACCAGTGGCCAAGTGCTCTTTGTAACCTGAACACTGGGAGTTTGGTCATGGGTTTACGCCTTGCTCGGATGGGCTGGCCATGTGGAGTTTTCTGGGTTTTTTCCACATCTGTAAGGCCTAAATAGGGGCCAATTTCCCTTAAAATGACCTTCCGAAAGGCATCCCCCTAGGCAGATTGCTCAAGTGTTGCATTGCCATAACTTTACAAACATTCACAAACTTTGTTAATTAACCCTTTCCATGAATTCATGCCAAGTTCACAGAGGAAGTTAACATGTAGTCCTTTCAAGTAACAAATTGTAGACCATATTTGACCTAATGTCACTTACTTACATGCTGCTTCTTTCTAAAGTGTTGGTTCAGTTTTAGTGGTGATGGATCATTTTGCTTTTAATATATATACAGATTGAACATCTATAATGAAATAAAAGTTTGGAAGAATATTCATGTTCTGTTGACATAAAAAGCTTTGAAAATAGATATTTTCCAACCATACATTTATGTAGATAGAATTACATAAATAACAAAATCAACTGTTTAAATAAGATATATAAACAAACAAATAAATGATAATATATAACTGTAAATTTACATAAAAAGGATTACAAAAAATAACAAAATAAGTGATTAAATATGTACTTAAAATAAGTAAATTATGTAAAAATAAAATTACACAAAATATAGGAATTGTGTGAAATATATATTTTTAGTTAATAGTTGCCACATTGTTTTGTAGGGTTATCTGGTATTGATTGTCAAGCTGAGGAAACAGATATGGATTCTTTGTTATTGATATAATTTCCTTTAAGGGTTGCTGCAAATATTCCAGAACACTTTAAGAGTCCTTAGCTTATGGCTATCAAATTCATATTTTAAAATCTTGGCATCAGACCATCAAGGAAATACTCCTGCTCAGTTGCAAACTGCATCAGTGCATGTACTAAGTTTATTTTTGTGAATATTATATTGGTGTTCTTTGAGCCTTTGTATCAATAATCCATTATAAATTTTCTAATGTTCCTTTTTGTTTTTTGCTCATTGTTATGGGTTAATTATAAATAAATAAAACTAAACACACAATATAAGAAAGAAATGCACTATTATTCAATCCAAAGTCAATACTAAAACTAAACTAAAACTAAAACATTCACAACTTGTAAAGATTTTGCATATCTTTTGCAAAAAACATTTAAATTTTTAAACACTACTATTAAGCCTACTATTTTTTCCTAATTATTTTTAAAATTCCAAGCATTAATAGTTTCTTAGAATTACTTTGGAATAAAAGTAGTAAATACTGCGGTGTAAGTAGCATATTTGCATTTATTTCTTCTGTACTAACAAAGTTATATATAGGAAGAAGTAAATAAATAAAAGAAAACTAAATACGAAAACTTTATCTTTCTTATTTCACTTTTCAATATGATATTCAGTTATACATTAGTTTTCTTTTTATTATATTCTGAAGGAAATTTTGCATAATTTGGCAACCCCCCGGTGGACTCCCAGGGGGCCGTGGCCTCCCTGTTAAGAAACACTGATCTAGACCATCACTGATGTGCAATTAACTGATTGCCCCTGAAAGTTGGCTTCTTACAGAAACACAGCTTCCCTATCATAAATATCACAGCATGGCACCGGTTGATTTACATAAATCATTGAACATTTTAATATCTCAATTATTAATTGTATTTTAGAAAAATATACAAAAATCAATTTTTCTTTCCATTTTGACTTATGTAGGCTATATAACTTCAAAATTCTAAAACGTTACATCAATAATGAAATTAATTTTTATTTCATTATTGATGTAATGTTTTAGAATTGTATTTTTCTACAATACAATTAAGTAAGAATTGGATAATTAATCTTACTCCATTGTTTTAAATAGTTATTTTGGATTTTAATATCTATTTCTTAAACTTTTTTCAATCTGATATAAGGGCCATTCATTAATTGCATGTACACTATACAGTTTATTACTTCTACAGGAATTGCATTTTACAACTATCAACCCTATAACCATCCAATGCAGTAAAAATTTCTTTATTCAAATGTTTTCAATTGTGTTAAATGATCTTTCCTGAAGAAGATTACAGGTATACCTCAAGTTACGTTGTTCTCGATTATACGTTGTTTGTCAAAAAATATATGGGAAAATAAAAATCAAGTTTAAGTCATTTTATTCAACTTTACGTCTGCCCATCACAAAATATTGAAGTCGTAATATCACTAGAAAAGCATTAAAGCACATAAAATCATATTAAATTATCTACATTTACAGTAAATGTTAATATAATCATCATAAATCCTAGAGAACAAAACATGAAAACATCTGTGTTCTTTTTCTTAACAGTTTAATATGGGGATATTAGCCGTGAAGGCTCTTTCAACATCTGTGTTTCTGTGTTGTCGTCTTATTTAGCAGTCGTTAAGTGCTCAATATTGGTGTTTTCCACGGTAGTTCCAATATCTACTGTTTGGCATCATTGTCAGCGCCACTTGATATTGGTAAATTTAATATAAATTAGTTTATTTTCTACTGTCGCAAGATAATAACTGTATTTGTTATTTAACCTTACAAAATCATCATATTTTATAATATCTTGGAGCAAAACCACATTCACAAATAAAGAATTCGTGATGTACTGTAAACATTGCCAAATTGCAAACATGTACTGTATGTACATGAATTCATAAATTTAGATTACTTTTTTCTGTACTATATTAAAAATTAAAATTTATTTGTTTGTAAGCTTAAAATAGATTCTTATTAACAATATATTATTAAAAATGCATTTATAAATAAAATACAGAACTGAGAATAAGTATTTGTGATTCAGCCTAGTGACAAGTAAATTCAACTTACGTCGTTTTTCAACTTAAGTCCCTTCTCCTGGAACCAATTATTGACATAAGGCAAGGTATACCTGTATTTAAGACAATTGAAAACATTTGAATAAAGAAATTTTTACTGCATTAGATGATTGTATGGCTATAAGGTTTTAGAGCAATTTTTGACTGTCTATTATGTACAATGGTTTACTTTTGTCAAACCCTCTCTCCTTTAATTATATATATATGATAGCTCAAGGACCTCTGTGATGTTGAAAAAATGATTTTAAAATATTTGTAGATCTTCTATAACTGAGTTTATGCATATGACTAATAAGGGGACTTATAAGGACAAATATTAATACCACTAAAAAGTTCCTGTAGATTAGGGGTCCCCAAACTTTTTATCCCATCGATCCCTTTATAGAATATTTGCCTTCTTATCGACCTCCAGATTAAGTATTTAACAAAAACATTAAATCATTTTTGCATTTCTAATGTTAAGCGATAAGGAGACCCCGCAAAACAACCCAAATAAAGAATTTATAGTTTCCATATTTTATAAAATTCACTCAATAACATTAACAGAAAAAGGAGATATTTTCCACTGATTTATAATCTTAAAAAATAATAGCAAAATTATGGATAGATGGAAATTTGCCTATAGTTCTTAAACCGTACATGTCATAATACATAAAATACACACTTATCTTTGAAAACACAACATTAGTTATATTGGATGAAAAAACCTCTTACTGTCATTTTGCGACTACTACTGAATGCCTTAAAAATATGTAGACATACCTTTTTATTAAAATAGTTGATATTAGTGGGATGGATGTCTCTGAAGAGAAGCAGCAAGATTATTGATATTTGGTTGAAAATTGATAAGTTTTAGTCGCAAATCACCACGGTTTTCCAAGTTCAATCTGTTCCTCTGTTTTGTCAAAATTGCGTTCGCGTGGCTAAAGCCAGCTTCAACCACGTATGAAGTTGGGAATGCAAGTAAGAAAGGTTCGGCTTCTGCTCTGAACTTGGGATATTTAATAGCAATATTGTTATTGCTCCAAAATTCACTGAGGTTTTTATTTTTAAACAACGCTTTAGCTTTGAGATTTACACATATTTCACTCAATTCATCTTCTAAGCCAGGTTCACTACCTTCATTATCTATTTTTACATCAAATGGATTAGCAAACTATTCAGAAACATGCATATTCTCCAATTCTTCGAAACGTGCTTTAAAGTCTTCTCTTAATTTATCAAGATGTTTAACCGGTCGGAAACCTTTTCATTTTCTTTTAGTACTCGCAAGTTTGAAAAATATTTAAAATCGGATCGTGCCAGTGAAGATTTAAATAGCTCCATTTTTACTTGAAAGGCCATTTTTTCTTGCAAACACTTCTGTACTATATTAATGATTTTCGATATATTACAATATTTTCTCTGTAAAGGACAAAATATCTACATTTAGATATAAAATACAGTAGAGCGTCGATTTTCCGAATCAATTGGGGACTGTGGTTGTCCGGATAACTGATATTTCGGATAACTGATTTACGTACGAAAAAATAGTTTAACGTATCCGATGTCGAAATTTTTATCCGTTGCGTGTCGCTTCGCGTTGAATTTTCGTCGATGTTAAGCCTAACAAAGACTATTGTATCGTTAAAAATTATTTTTTTATTTTGTACAAACAAAATAAATATATTGAAAAATATAAAAATAATAAAAAATTATACTTCAGATGTTAATTTAGTATCAAAAACGTAAAATATTTGAGTAGCCCAAGACACAGCCAAAGATTGAAGCGCCACAGTACTGGCGAAAATTTAAATTTGCCGACTGGAATTCTTTCGGATGATTGACTTTCGGAAAATCGACACTCTACTGTACTAGAGGGACAACCCAACTAGAGTGAATGTATGTCTGTGTATAATGAACTACTAGCATTTATAACATGTTTGCAACACTAGTACAGTTGCCAGATGCGTGAAAACAGAGTAACACAAGCTTAACGCGGCATAGGCTAAGGCAAAACTCAAGTTATAACTAGGGTAGTCAGTAATGTTGTTGATCATATCTGTATTTTGAATTTTTATTGGAATATTTTATTTTTTTCCTAGACAATTTAATTGATCCTCTTTGGTATTAATCGACCCCCTTTCGACCCTTGTGTATTAATCGATCCCTGGAGAACTGTTATCAACCACTTTGGGGACCCCTACTGTAGATAATGTCTTCTTTCCATTATTTACAATGATATACTTTGTTACTCTTCTTAAACTGTATGTGTAATTAATGTGCAGTCCCTAATTTTTAATTCATTTTCATAATAATCTATAACAATATGTTCATAAAACATAAATTAGATAATTATTCTTTAATTATTAATGATGGTATGTTTTTATTGATTTCAGACAAAATTTCAGTTTAAGGTATACTATTAGTTATAATTTTTTTTATTGTAAATGAAATTTTAATATTAAAATTATAATGTGAAATTTTATATTTTTGTGATTACTTAGGTTAAGATTCATTTAGAGTAAAATACTAAATTTATATAAATTGGATGAATATTTTACAATTACCTTATTTTTTTTAGGGAGCTGTTCCAAGAGGAACAGCTACAAAAGAAATGATTCAACAGTTAGGATTGAGAGAAGGTCAAGTTGTATATAAATGTCCAAAATGTTGTAGTATCAAACCAGAAAGAGCTCATCATTGTAGTGTTTGTCAACGTTGTGTTAGAAAAATGGATCACCATTGTCCTTGGGTGAACAATTGTGTTGGAGAAAATAATCAAAAATATTTTGTTTTATTTACAGTAAGAATATATTTCAAATTTGATTTATATGAAAAAATTTGGTACTTTAAAGTAAATTGAATTTTCAGTAACTTAAAATAATAAAAGTTAAATGATAATATAACAAGAATTTAAAATTACATTATGAATTTTATCATCAGAAATTGCATTTTAGTGCATTACATACTTCATTACTTACTAGTTGTACATTTAATTTGTTATTAGCATTTAAGAAAGTAATTCATTTGCTGTCATTGAAATTTTTGTTTAATGTCACATAATAATAATTTTTAAAAATTAAATAGATTATACATTTCTTCATAATTTTAATATCTTTAATGTGTATTTTTGCTAATCATATTACATTAAGATTAGTGAAATCTGCATTATCCTACCTTGTTGACTTGACTAACTTACTAAAAATATTTAATCCAGACAGAAAGACACTAATGGTTGAGCCAACTGAAAATTTTTTACTTTTGCAGAAATGTTTTTGGCTTTCTTGAAGCCATCATCAGCTATTGAAGTAAAACAGTACAAATATTTATGTAAAAAAGTTACATAAATGTTTTTACTGTTTTGCTACATGTGCATGAAATATATATAGTTATGAAAAATAGTGTCAGTATGTTATGAAGTGGAATATACTTGTATATAAAAATTCACTCTTTCTTGGTTGTTTCAAATAGATAGATAAATAGATATATCTTAAATTTTTATTTTTCAGATTAATTTGTTATAAAAGAATTTGTACTTCAGATATGCTTTTTACATTAAACTCTGGCAAATTCTCAAGATAAATAAATCTATCTATTATTTTGAAATTTAAAACTGATAGTGACAAAAAAATTAGATACAATTTTTTTCCCTCTGAAAACTATTGTGCTGGGATTAGTATACTACAAATACATGATATTGGAATTAGTTGGGACCATTTATTTTTTGAAGTGAGAATGGTTGAATCTCTCTCTAACAGCTGGTCAATCTGTTGTTAGAATAATATGAAATTATTGGAATTTAAAGTCTGCTAAATTAGGGACTGTATTCTGGACACATCTCTTGTCTCCTATCTTAGTGATAAATGACATCAATACAAGGGATGAAAGTCATCTTTCAGAGAAAGGGTGATTCTGATAACATTTTATGATTGGAAACAGAGTTCTAAAAAAGTTTATTATACATGTTGGGTCATCCAAGTGTACAATATATGAGAATTTTAATCAAACTTGTTTCTTTTTAGAAAACATAGAATACAAAAACAAACTTGGTGGTAATTCAATTGATGGATATAAAGAACGGAAATCCATGACCAAGATGTACGCGGACTTTTCAGTGTTTTTCAGGCATACTATTAATATTCATCTCCAATCTGGCGGAGTTAATAGTATTCCACAAAAACAAACACTATGTGATGGTTCATAAACAAATATTTATTTTAAATAAACAAATATNTGAATTAAATTTAAATAAATAAATATTTAAAACTAAATAAATAAACAAATATTTATTATATTTGTTCTTTTGCTTCTGAATTGTTGAAAATGTTTCAAGTAACATTATTATTTCAATAAATTTAAATCTTACATTTGAATTAGAACAGTATTCATATTTATTGAAAGCAAAGTTGGCAAGAAAAACTTTAAAAAATGCTTTGAGAGACAATTAGATCAAAATTATCAATTAATTAATTAATTCTGTTAAAAATTAAAAATCAAATCAGTAGCATTAACTAACATAAAAAAAGAAATGAATCAAACAGATAGGGAAAATACTATGATAGGAAAGAAACTCAAAGGGTAGACAAAACTGCAATGCACAAAAACCACAAAAACAAAATGTTTTGAAGATAAAAAGCTCATGTCTAAAAGCCCATGTGTACAAAACATCATGGATCCTTATTATTGTTAATATTATAATAATTTCATAACTATGCAATCAGTTATTTACTTACTTCATATGATTGGAAAACTCTGGCATGTTGTACAATCAAGAATGTTTGAGTTTTTGACACAAATGGGTTACTGTTTTAAACAATGACCCTCTGACCAATTTTGAAATTCAATTTCATAGCTTCTTTCTATTCCCTCAAAAATATTTTTTGAGGTTAAAATACTAAAGCTAAATGATTGCCAAATTAGATTGAGCTATGTTATTGTTACTATTAACAATTAAATGCTGAGTAATTTGACCTAGAAGTAGGCATTTTTACTTACCTCTAGATCAACCTTTTTTATACCAGATGCATAATATGACACTCTTGACTTTTGGGAAATTTCCTTAAATACTTCCTTTTTATAAATTATTTTGAAATTGCTTGATGATATACATTTATTTTTATGCAATTTTCATATTCATTAATTTGTTTAAAATCTGTTCTTTACCTCTGCAAGAACATTCATTTAAATTTCATATCAGTTAATTTTGTAATATTTCTGACAAAGGTTGTGACAAATCAAAAGTACTTGAAATATAATTGAAATTTATTTACTTATACTTGTACATTGTTTTTGTTTTTTTGTACTTATGAAAGCCTATCTTGATGTTTTAAGTATGTTATCCACTGTTAACTTTAAAATAACCCGTTAATCCGATAAATCATTTGGCTTCAATTAAAAATCAGGTAGTGGATGTTTATCTGTTATTTTAAAATCTATTTCATTCATACATTTCAGTTACTTTTAATCAAAATGGTGATATTTGACATTGTTGCTTACATTTATGTTTGTTGTAGACATCATTAAAATTAAAAGAAATATGATTAAAAAAAATGAAAAATAAAATGTGCAAGTACAGTCATGTGCCTAATACAATGGGTGATTGGTTAACGTACGTAATCCATTCCAAGACTTTGTTTGCTATCTGAATTGTTCATTAACTAATTATTGATTTATTTGATTAATTTATTCTGGAGACACCAAACAATAAAAAATATATACTTTCTTACTACATTTATTTATATGTAATAATAAAAATACCTATACACAGTCTTGCATTTTTATTAGTCATGTTTTTTACATTTGTGGGAATTAAAGAATCTGTCCAATGTTGATTGCTTTTCTATCTTCTTCAGGATTTTTCAGAAATAATTAATAGCATTGTAATTGTAGAGATCTCCAAGCCTATTAACCTCAACCTGGTTTGGATGTCATTCTAAGACCATTATTTTGGCATCCTCTCACTTCTTCAAAAGATGTTCAGATATCGGCATTAATCTTCTTTTTCAGAAGAAAACATATCTCGCCAAGTTTCTTGGTGTTCTTCATTCAAGAGTTCTTGGCGTTCTTTTTCATCAGATCAGTTTCAGGTTTCATTATGAGCTCTTCAATGTTTTTTATTTCTCAGATGTGATTTTTATTGCTCATATGTGATTTTTGTTACTCCTTTAGCTGCTTCAGTCTTCTTGATTATACAGTAACATTCTTAAATAAGATTGAACTGTGGCCTACTGTAGACCTGTTCAAGCCATACTGCCCAGCAACATCAGACATCTTCTGCCCACTCCTTGCTATTATACTCTCACTTTTTGAAAATAAAAACCGACGCAAAACTTGAGTGCCTGCCCGACAATCTCGCAAATACTTTAAAAGAATTGTCTGCCAGAAAAATAAAAGGCTGGAATTACAAGGGAGCGTTTAAAACTTTGGAGGAATATACCACATTGAGCGTCAATGTCGATGTCTCCCTCACTCCAGAAAGTTTTGAATCGTTGCCTGAAGACAAGGGAAGACCAATCAGTATTCATTATTTTACGTCTCTTCTTCTTGTGTTTGTTGTCTGAACATAAAAATCTTTCACGAAAGTGTTCGTTATCTGATTTGTTCATTACTGATCATTCACTGTATCTGTTTGTGCAACATCAGATTGCATGTACATTTGTGGTCTCATAATGTCATAATATTCAATAGAAAATTTTGATCACTGAAATCTTTGGGGATGTTAGTCTAATCTGGTGAGAAAATGTGGTTGGTATAGGGGAAAGACTTGTTACAGATCTAGCAATACTGATGTTATATCTCTTGTACAAGATGATTGTGCTGCCATGTATAACATTTATCTCATAACCTGTGATTCCAGGTCCTAAAATTTAAAGCTTCCAGAAAATCTTGCAAGAAGTTTTCAGATTTCTCCAGATTTAAAATAACAAATGTAACATAAATAAATAAAAATTTTGACACACATTTCTGGTAATTTTCCATATATGTGTAATTTTTAAGTTTATTTTAGCATCAATTCTTACAGTGGTACCATGTACTTCGAATGATTAACTTTGAATGCTTCATTAAGAATTTGAATACCAAATTTGACAAAAATTCACTTCAGAGTTCAAATAATGCTTCAAAGTTTGAACTGCATGTGCAATGAAAAATGCACTCAAAATGTAAAATAAGCTTTTGAACAAAGAATACAATCTTAAATTGGCAATAATGCATTAAATTTCACAACTGTTATGATTTAATCACACATCTATGTTACATAATGGCAGTTGTTAACAATATTCAAAAACTTTCTATTCAACCCAATATCACCTTTGCCTATTAATCGTGGCATCTGAGAAGTGTGTGGAAGCAACAAAGTCTAACAATTAAGAGAAAGGTTATATGTAATATTAAAAATTTAGATGAAAAGAATTTATCACGAAGCACAAAAGCTGTACATGTGTGGCAGATCTGGCAGCTATGTTTAAGATGCTGATGTCAACTGTGTGCAACCAGTAATTGCAATTTTCATTTTGTTATACTATATTTACATATTTTATTTATTGCTTTAATGTTTAAATTTATTATTGGGGCATTTAACTATGTTATTTTTACCTTAAATTATGTGAGTTTGCTGTTTTAAGTTTATTGAAATGGGTATTGTTTAGGGTCTGGGAATAGATTAATTCACTTTTTGTTATTTTTAATGGAAAAAATTGCTTTGGAGTTGAAATGGCATCCTGGAATGAATTAAATTTGAAGTACAAGGCACCACTGTATTATTACTTATTTTATTAATGTTATTTGATAAATAAAATATAAATAAAGCATTGCAATAAAAAATTTGGGTGTTTGATAGCCATTTATATTTTCAACACATATGTAGTTTAGGATGTTGTCTCAATATACAAACATCTTGAAACCCAATATATTAGTAATATGCCAAACAACAGGCGCATTAGGCACCATCTCTTATTAATAAGATGTCTAATGCTTGCCTCTAGTGACAAATTATTTAGAAATTAATATTAAAAATAATCATGGAGAAGTAGCCCAGTTTAATCCTAAAGTCATTTGGTTGTCTCAAATGTTTCATTTTTTCTATTTGCTCCATTTCACTTACTGTATAATCATAGCTACAATTAACTGCTGATAAAATGAAATGGAGGGAAAATCAGAATATTTGGGATGACACCTTTTAATTAATTAAACTGTAAACTGACATTTTCATCCATATGTAACTGATATCTTTACTGTTCTATTCTGTGGAATTAAACATAAAGTTAAAATAAATACTGCTGGGTCATACCAGACATGCATAGTTCTCTACATGTTCTTAAAGATGCTCTGTTCATTTTAAAAATGCTTAATTTAACTTTACTATTATCTTTGTTTATTTGGTGAAATTAAACCAGAAGATATGTTATATATGGATGAAAATGTTAGTTTACAGTCAAATTTCTACATTTTGCTGTATTTTAGTGTTGATGAATGTTACTTTTGAATCATATTTTCAATGGCCACTGTGGAGGTAAAGGACGTGGTGATGTGGGTTATGCAAATGCTTTATTTCCATTCTAACAATTATTTACAAGGTATTAACCAATGTGGATTATACGCTATTATGATTATTGAATGAAATTATGGTACTTAAAATTAAAAAAATCTTATCTATAATTGTAATAGTTAAAAATTGATATTTATTAGTAGGAATAGTAAATAATTAACAAAATATAAAAATACAATTAATTGAGTATAGTAACAAATGATTTTATTTATTTCAGTTTTATATTGCTGTGATATCATCTCATGCCTTTTTCTTAGCAATTAGCCATTTTGTGATATGCATTAATAGTGATTGGAAACGTAAGTTTTTGTTTCTTTAAAAAAATGAAACATTTTTCATTATAAATTTTGTAATCCTTTAAATCCAACATGTAATAATCAAAATTTTAAAATTGATAATTGATCATTGACATTGAAATTAATTTTAATTATAATATCAATGATATATTATTACAATATTTACATATTTATTAAATAATATAATTGAAATATTACACAAAATTATATCTTAAATTCTGTTGATAGGGTTAAACACAGTGCAGTCCTAACTTTAGGGTTACCAGCACAAAATAGTAAAGTCCAAAATAATTTTTGATTTGAAGCATTTCCCAGCTTGTGGCAAGCAATCTTAGATTCATCTAAAGCAGGGGTGTCCAACCCGCGGCCCGCGGGCCACATGCGGCCCAAGGCAAGTTCCAATGCGACCCAATAAACGTGTAAACAAAACCGACAAAATGTTTTAATTTTTTTATTATTTATCTATTTCAACGGCATAAACTCAAAAAAGAAGTTTCACAAAGCGGTAAACCTTTATTCGTATTTTATTCTTGAGTGGAAAGGAAATATTTTCAAATACTTGGAAATGTGTGAATGAGGAAGGATTACTAAATTCTCAAAGGAGTTGTGACTCAAAGGATTATAGACCCAAATTTGGGAAAAGGAGGGAAAGATGAGAAAAAACAAAAGATGTAGTAGTGAGAAAGGTTAAATAGATCTTCTGTTGACCCTTAATTTTCCAACCTTTCTCACTTTTTTATCTTTTGTCCTTTCTCTCCTTTCCCTGCACTTGGGTCTATAATCCTTTGATTCACAACTCCAGTATTATTTACTATTTTTTCCAACGTTGCAAGATTTGGCTACATTGCGCCAAATGTGGCTACTTTTTTTTTTTTGATGTAAAAAATATCATTTGGCGCTTTGGCTACTTTTTGGGCTACCTATTATTTATATTAGTTGAATAAAAATGCACTTTAAAATGGTGTTTCGTTGCTTTTTATTAATTAGAGACCCAAATATAACAAATGTTTGTGTCTTTCAAATAAATTTCCGTTTGTGTCTTTTATAATAAATGAATTTATCTATTTCTAAGTAAAAATTGAAAGTGTCTGTAGAAGTAATTTTTAAAATATCCTTTTTCTTGATAAAGTTTTAATACTTATTATTATAATCTAGACATGTTAATCCTTAAATATACTTGTATATTGGACCACAAGTATATATGTACTGTACTTGTGGCCAGTGGCGTAGCGTGGGTGTCAGCCCCCCGGGGAAAAGGAAAATTTCGCCGTCCCCTTATTTAGGTATCTCAATTTAAAAGACTAAAATTCAGTTTCCTCACAGAATAAGTAATGAAAAATTCCGTGCTAGGGTTTGCTAGGGGTTGCCACTTTTTTAAAATCGCCGACCCGGACGGCGGGTGAGGTTTGTTCGAACAGAAGTTCCTGACGCATGCGTATGTCATTTTGCAATGCGAAGAATAATTTGCAGTGCATGCTGGTTCTAAATCAGTTACAGTTAGCGACTAGAGAGACTTGGATAGGAGTAATGCGAGTGACCTAGCTCTATTAGATATTGAAGGTGTATATATATACGAATAAATCGTACAAGCAAAAAAAAAACAAAAATAAAAAAAAGGTCAACAAGTTGCGCACGATATCCCCAGACGGCAAGTCAATTCCCGGACTATCCGGATGGATGGTAACACTATTCCATGCTCATTTCAATCGGTCCGAGTCGTAGGTGCACGAAAATATGAAATAAAATGGTTCAAATTCTTACAAGATATTATTATTATTTATTGTCAAATTTTGCCGCCCCCTAAAAAGTACCGCTCGGGGCGGGCCGCCTCTACACTACGCTACTGCTTGTGGCCCAAAACTCCTTGACTTCTTCCAATGCGGCCCAGAGAAACAAAAAGGTTGGACACCCCTGATCTAAAGCATACGAGACAATCTGCTGATTGTCTGCAAGGAATAAGACAAGATGTGGTTTGTCTAGAAGTTTTCAGGTAATATGCAAAATATACAGACTTGTACTGTCAGCAGTTATCACATTCTAATATATTTTCCCCCAACCATTGAACAACAGATATTTCACTGTTGATTTCTGAATCAATCTTTCTGCTTGTTGCTTGACTACGGTTAACTTTTTCTTTGCTTTTTCATTATTAATTACATTTGAATATTACATAATTGGAACTAAGAAAGAGTTGTTGATATATACTCTGTCTGAAACATCTACTTCTAGTACCTGAAACAATGAATAAAATAGACTTAGCTTTGTGCAGAGGCAATAAATTGTAGCCAGTGAGGTTTTAACCAACATGCAGTTGTTTTTAAATAAAACAAAATAGATTTATTTTTAATGATTTAGTACATATTAACAATTGTGCAGTAGTTTGAATTTGTAACAATTTGATTAGTGTTTCTGCCTTTTAATGTTAATATAAGTAATTGGAACTAACCGAAAATTTTATGTACATTACTTTACGTTGAAGTGAATACAGTCAACACCCCAAGGGAAAGTGGAAATATGTCAAGTTATCCAATATGACGACTAAAACAAAGTTGAAAAAAACCACAAAACTACAATTAGAAAGATACAGTAGTGCTTTATATAGTACATGCAATGTATCTCTGACCAGCCATCACTGGCACTAAGTTGGTTTCTACTCAAGTACTTCAGTGATTTCCATTGCTTTTTGTTTCAGTATTGGCCCTGAAACAGGAAGATTCAAAGAAGAAATTTACTTTAGCCAACATAAGCCTACCAGAGTATCTTCAACATCTTTGTATGGCAACTTTCTCTGGTGTTTTCGAGACAGTTGCAACAAAGACCCAAGAAAAAGTTTCTTAATTTCCTCTTTTTTCTTCAGAATTCCCACCAATGTTGTTCTTCGAAGGCTTTCTTGTTTTGCAAATTCAGCTTGTGAAGTTTTATTATATTCAAATTCAGATACAAATTCATATTTTTCCTTCAGTGTAAGTGTTGTTAGGTTTCAGATACTCATTTCTAACAGAAGTGTGAAACAATTGCTGCAAATAATGCTTGAATGAAAGGTGAGAAAATGCAAAATTGGATTCTGCTGTGATGTTAAGCTGTGTGGTGTGAATTCATTATTTCAGGAGGGGAGTTGACTTATCAGATGTCTAAATGAGTGTGAGACAGAAAAAGCATGTCAATTTATTCAGTGGTGTTGAGTAAACCACAGTTTTTTAACATTAATGCCTATGTAAGTCGGCTGGGACCATAGAAAACTGACTACTTAACTGACAGTGTCTAGTTATATTTATGATGACTTACGCAAACTCAACTGTATTTTTCTTTTGATCACTGTATTAATTTGAGCTGTGAGCTGGGCAAAACCTAAAATTAGAAATTATTTGAGGTTTCTCTACTTTGTGCTGGGTTATCCTGGATTTGTGTAGCTATTTCTAGATTGCTATTACAACTTTTAACTATCATATATAGAGTTGTGTTAAAATGTATATTGACTCTTAAATTTAAAGGTATCTGCATATTACATTATTTAAGAAAGTCATGTATGTTAGATGGAATAAAATTTATAAATGTTATTTGCTGTGTTTTTTTGGAATTTTCACAGTAATGAAGTTTATACAGTGGTGCCTCGTATAACGTACTTAATCCGTTCCAAGTGCACGTCCGTTAAGTGAAAAGTCTGTTATACAAAATGCATTTTCCTATAGAAATACATGTTAAAACATATAATTCATTCCGCAGCATAAAATAACCATACTGTACCATAAAAAAAATGAAAATGGAGCAGTCACCAATTATGCCGGGTAGTCAGATGATGTGGGGAGGAGGTGGAGGAACACTTTCTTTACACATCCATACAGATACAGACTTTTTACACGTTGCAGCAGGTCTCTTTTTATTGTTTTTTAATCAAAATCAGATTCAGGAGATGCTACTGGAGCTTGCAGGGTCATCTCCTCTTGTTTCATCCATTGTTTTATGGCAGTGTTCTTGTTGAAAAATGTGTCCAAGGTGGTCTGTTTCTCTCTCTTCTTCAACGCCTGTCGGAAATGACAGGCAAGGGTGTCATTGTAGAGATCATTGATCCTGTTGGCTTCAGCTATGTTTGGATAGTGAGTGTTGGTAAACTTCTGAATCTCTCCCCATTTGACAAGGAAGTCCTTGTCAACTTTTACTCCTTCTGATGATGTCTTGCTTTGTGTCAATTGAAATTACCTTTGTTTTTTTAGAAGCCATGATTTGCACAACACTTGAATAAATGTAAATACCCTGCATTGAGGTGATGTATGTAATAAACAAGGGAGCAAGCCGAATCCCAACGGGAGCTTGGTACTTCAGATATAATAATAATATATTCTAATAATACTATATTATAAAAATAGCAGATTGTCATTGGCAATGGCAAAAGAGTGGAAACATTTGCACTTGTTCGCAGAAAGACCGTTGTTCACCTCACGTAACTGCCGAACGGAAAGTCCGTTGTTCGCAGCCAGTCCGTTGCTTGAGTCACGTAACAGCCGAACAGAAAGTCCGTTGTTCGCAGCGTCCATTATACGAGGCACCATTGTACTTGTAATACTTAATGTTCACTGAAGTTAAAAATTTAATTTATAATTTGATAATTCCAAAAACGATTACTATTTCGTATTGTCTCAATATATAACCAGTCAAAAACTTCAATTTTCTACAGATTATCCCATCCATAGATGCTGTAATTACTAACCAATCAACAACTTTATTTTACTCAAATGCATTTTGGAAATTACAATTTTTCCCTCCTCAGTGGGTTTTCTTCCATACAAGCTAAATAAGGCACAAACATTTTTTTGATTAACTAGTAAATATACAATCATATCCACTAAAATCATTAACTAATAACCTTTAAAATTTTTACTATTCCAATCATTTTAACTACTATCATATTAAACTCATTTTCACCTATTTAAAAAAAAAAAAAAAAAACATATTTTTAAGATTTTAAAAACTAAACAATTATTGTAATACCTGTATCTTTTTGTTAATAATACTTTGTTATCTGCAGTCCTTGCTATTATTATTACATTCATTCATTCATCATCACATCATTTGTCAACACTCCAACAACCAGATATCTTCCCTTCTGCCTCTATCAGCCAAAAACCAATTCCATGATTTATATTAATTTACTCCATTACTTTCATTCATTAGTAATAATGGTTTTTTTTAATTTCTAACTATCTGTGTTTAAACAACTTTCTTTTCATTATATATCTCTTTAAATGTACTATCTTTAATGTATTAAGATTAATCTGACATCCATTCTTCACATAATATTTAGCTATACACAAATTCTTGTGATCATACTTTATATCACTCTAACATGTCCTTTAATTTTTTCTTGTAACTCTCCCTGTCTTTCTGATATAAGTGTATGGCTCTTTACATTCACAATCAAATCTGTATACCACACTTGTCTTTTTAAATCTGTTATTAATTTTATATTGTACGGGGTTGGTGCTCTTGATTTATGTACTACTTATTCTACTTTATTTTCCTGATCATTGAAAAGACGATGCAATATTTGGGAACTGGATGTTCTTTGAGAAAGCAATGATTCATCTTCTCTAAGAATTCGTGTGGAGTCAGAAATACCCACTGTCAGACAATGAGTAAAAGTATAACATTTTTAAAGGCCTTTTTCAAGGGAAGTGGTTTCTGGTTAAGAGTGAAAAATCATAGAATTAAAACAACATAAAATTCTAAAAAATTAAATTAAACAATAAATAACAAATACTAAAGTAAAAGGTAACATCTTTTGATAATTCTACCAGACTAGTCTGCTGCTCAAAAACAAAATAGTTTGGCATGAATCAGCTGATTTTATGGCAGAGAATACACATGCAAGTAATGCATTTTTGTTCTTTTTCCAGTGGAGAGTATAACCATTTAAATTCAAATATAAATAAATAAAAGTTTACAAATTAGTTTACAGATTCCTTTTACATCCAGGCCCTATGCAGTTGTAATTGTCTACTTTGCCTAGAACCAGCTCCAGCTGTTGTTTAGGAAAAAGTCTAACAAACCTTGAATAAATTTATAACGGTATAGAAAAATCACCAGATTGAAAAAAGTTGCCAAATTGCCAATTTGTTTGCAAATCTCGCAATAATGTTGCTCACACATTGACCTTTATTTACAATTGCCTTGGTTCTGCAAAGCACTCACACATTAACCATCCAGTAATCAAAACTAGATGTGCACAGCATGCTAGCTGCTGTTAATTTTTAAATTATACTACTGCTAATCTTTGAAATTCTTCTTGCTGACATGAACCTAACAGAATATTTAAATTCTGAATTTATATATCAAAAATCAGTAGGAAATGAGCTGAAAGCAATTTAAATTAAAACAATATCAGTTAATAAAAGATTACTATTGTAAATTTTTTTATTTAGAATTTGTTATACTATAAGAGCTTTAATCCTGTACAGACGAATGATAGTGAAAGATTGTCTTCTCCATTTATTTGGTCTTTGTAATTGAAGATTTTGCATCTGGAAATAAAAAGATTACACACTTAAACATAAAGCAACAATTAATTTTAGGGTTAACCCTGTACACAATACTTTTTTCATTTTTTTTACTCTTACTGTTCTGTAGGCACTAAGGCCTTTATATCAAACCCATTGTAGGCCTCATAAAACCCATAATAGGATAGCTAGATGGTGAGGAACAGGACCTGACATATCTGGGACAGACCACCCCAAAAGATTCTTTGGGTTTTTTCACCACTCAGATTTGATCTGGGATCCCCAGAGCAATAAGGTGATGCTTCAGTCACCTTGGCCATACCGCCTGCTTTTTATACAATATAGTGATGGTGAAGGAAGAAAAAATGTGACAAGAATAAATTTCATTTTACCAAGAACCTTACTACCTTTGAATTCCCAACTTCTTTGCAATGTAGAGAATGTAATGTAAGAAAGGAATCCTTATATCATATTTTCTACATTGATTGTGGATTCTTCAATAGTTTTTTATTTCATTTTTTATACAGATGGTAACTCAAAATTATTGATAATTTTGAGTTATTACTATTAAATTAAAACAAAATTACTATAAATTTATAAATAAATTTTTTATTCTTACATTGAATTATAAGAGTAACCAGATAGTCAAAAAATGTGCTCCTGAAATAATAGCATGCTGGCTTGTGCTATCACCACTGCATTATTTGCTGCTGGAAATTATAATTTGGCATACAGGAGTGCTGAAAGTGTATCCAGTCACCCTTAAAGCAAGTGCCCCTTCCCAAAAGTGACAACAACAGTAAGTCTTGTCACTTTGCACATGACTATTAGAGGCAGATCATATGCAGAGAGGATACACTGTCTATTGCAGGTTAGTTTTACAGTAGTTATGTCTATTGATGTGTTTAAATATCTGCCATGGAAAAATGGTGTAAAGGTGCATTTTGAAAAACATTATAATATTGGTTTGTAGAATGAACTGATACCAATATATTTAGAGCATTTCAATACACTGATATATCTGTATCTGATGGTATTGGTTACATCTCTACTAATAGCCTGTCTTTTTGCATCCTCTGTTAGCTACTGTATGTCAGTCATTTCATTAGGAGGTTAAAATCATGGAGGTTGAAGGTTTATAAATACTAATTATTTATTTTTACTTTTATGGAATATGAGTCAAGCTGGTTCACATGCTTATTTGTTCAGAAATTGCTAATATCAATTATTTTTGTCCATGGAATGGAAGTACCTTTCTTGTTATTATAAACATTAAAAGTATTCTTTCAAGAAAATTTGATATTCCTAGTGATTTTCTTTAGTTGTTGTTGTTGTTAATCTTTTCTAAATTTTTTTTTGTTTTAAAAATTTGTTTTTTTTTAATTAGGATTTAACAAGAAAGAATACAAACATTGAAAAAACTGGAAGACATTGAAAACTAATGGCATAGACCTTCCTTTTTAAGCTACTCAGTCATTTTAATAAATAAATGTTCATTTTTAAAATGTAATCTGAAGAATTTATTATAAAGAATATAAATGAAAATAAAGCTTATAAAAAGTTCTGAAACTCTGTTACAATTTGAGTTAAGAATTAACTCCTAAATAATTCAGAATAAGTATTTATATAATGAAACTTTTTAAATAAAAACTGAATTGGAAAATTTAATAGGATACTTTCAATACTAAAAGATTGTTTCATAGTTAAATCTATGCTAGTAATGGCATGATATTAGGGTATTAAAATCACCTATTTTTAAAAATAACATACTTGAAAGTTATTACTAAAACTAAATAAATTTTTGACATATTTTAATCAAATAGTAAATTTCCAGAAATTTAGAAACAAAGTATATGCTTATCATTGTAAGATTCAGTTATTTAAACTTTCAAATAAGATATCCTTAAAAGACCCCTCTGATTATTTTTTAAATTAATATAGTCTGGAAGTGAAGATTGGATATAGGTCAAGATTAATATTGATATAATTGGCAACTTGTCTGCATGAATAGCAGAAGATGCAGTTTTAAATACTGCTCTGGATTGATATTTTCTTCCAAAACATTCTAAATTATTTATTTAATTGTATTTAATACAAGATTGTGACTTAATCATCTACCCTTTATTCCAAATTACATAGCATTTGTATATTTACTTAGCTAAACTGTAGCTTGATAATAAATCCAGTTTGATTATTTTATTAGTAATAAGATTCAATCTTGTTTTGTTATATAAGGAAACATTACACTTCTGATGGATTGGCTTATATTCCATTTGAGTCAATTAAGTTATCTCAAAGTTGGCTTTTCAAACCATTTTCTGTTTCATATGCCAAGTACTAATTTGCATAGGTATTTTTGGTGAAAATAAGCATCAGTAGTGTTTGGAATAAATTGATTATTGCATACAATAATATATCTTAAGAATGCTGTCAAGAAGTACACAATGATACAATGTCAGTTAATACATAACTCATTTGATATAGAAAGAATAAGATAGAAAAGTATGGATCATGTTTAAGCAGAAGCAAAAATCTGTAGCAAATGCTTTTAATAGTAAAATCATAAAAATTAATGATTTAAGATGAAAGAGTTGATTCTTAAAAGAGCATACAAGTGTTAATCAAAAAAGATGAATGTGAAAAGATAGTTGAATGCACTAAGAACAATAACTGTTATACTTTAAACAAATACTCCACAGAAGCAATCATAAGTAGATTTAATGGAATTTTTTAAAATAGTGACAAATTCAAACATAAGAATACTAAGATAGTAAAATCTTTGCATGCAAAAAAAATATATAAGGACCTATGAAATGATAATTCCAAATTTTCTGAATGTCTCATGGAGCCACTAGTACATTTCATATATTTTTGAATAAATTTGAAATTATAAATCCCAAGTTTCATTACAAAATATTAGAAAATATCAGGGTTATTAAAATTTTCTTATTTAATATTTGATGAAATTTCCAATTTGATCAATAATTTGAAATTATAAATCAATATCAATTGTTGAAATTTTATTGACAGATAATTCTATATTATTTTTTTGTTATGCTAAGTGTAGTGGTGCCTCATACTTCAAACATTTCTAACTTTGAATGCTTCAAAATTCAAACTGTGCACACAGTGAAAAAAATGTACTCTAAGTCATCTAATCATAAATTAAAAGTGCTAAGGTGCTAACTGTCACCCTGAGAGTGAATCATCACTATCTTTGTAGTGGCAAAGTGCAATTTTGTGATGCAATATTTGCAAAATGGCTTAAATACGTCAAAAATGATCTATATAGTTGTAATCAGTGCAAAAAACTGCAAGAAGTAATTTCCTTAGGTTTTTGACTGAGGTACAGTGCATAGCCTAAAGTATAACTTAGTATATATGTGTGATTTAATTATAACAGTTGTGAAATTTAACACATTATTGCTGGCATGAAATTGTATTCTTTATTTAAAAGCTTATTTTAAACATTATACTATACATTTTCTTTGAATAAAATCAAGTCTTAAGATAAAAAGCATATTGGGCAATATGCTTTGAGTTTTGGAAAGGATATAACACAATACAAACAATAAAAAGAAAATCAAATTGTAATGTGTATGGGAAAGATGCACCCATACTTTGAACAAGGATTTTGCTCTGCTTAAAAAAAGTGCTACCCGTGCCCTGTCCTTGCATGACTACAGCACTACTATAAGTGTAAGCATGATCTGTTGTACCTAAAATTGTCTCTTGCTCTTTTGTTATGCTTGTATGTTTCAATGAATTTTTTTTCTTTATTTTTGGTGTTTGGCTGTATATATATAGTGTGTTGTTTATCAATGTTAAACAATTTTCTTCTTCAAATTTTTGTCAACAGCTTTTAGGCTGTGTATGTTTTGTATCCTTTAATTCCTGAACATAACTTTTTAAACTACATTTGGCATGTTCAAAGTATGGATGCATCTTTTCCATACACATTACAATTTGTTTTTCTTTTTATTGTTTGTATGGTGTTATATCCTTTCCAAAACTCGTAAAGCATATTGCCCAATATGCGTTTTATCTTAAGCCTTAATTTTATTCAAAGAAAATGTGTAGTATAATGTTTAAAATAAGCTTTTAAATAAAGAATACAAGTTCATACCAGCAATAATGTGTTAAATTTTACAACTTATAATTAAATCACATCTATATTAAGTAATGACAATTGTTAAAAATATGCAAAAACTTTCTGTTCAATCTATTATAATCTTAACCTATTAACCATGATATCTGAGAAGTGTGTGGAAGCAACAGTATAAGAGAAAGGTTGTAATATGAACAATTGAGAAGAAAGAGGAATTAATTGAAAGCATGAAAGCAATATACAGGTGGCAGATCTGGCAGCCGACCAGTAAATGCAAATCTTTGTTTTTTACACAGTATTTATGTATTTTAATTATTGTTTTTATGTTTTACTTTATTATTGGGGCATTTAATTGTGTTATTTTTTATCTTAAATTATGTGTATTTGCTGTTTTAAGTTTATCAAAGTAGGTATAGTTTAAGGTCTGGGAATGAAAAAAAATCACTTTTTGTTATTTGTAATGGAAAAACTTAATTCAGACTTTGAACAATAGAGTTTGAATGGCATCTTGGAATGAATTTAATTTGAAGTACAAGGCACCATTGTATATGTATAATAAATTAATAAAAGTATTACAAATATCACTCAACATCATCAAAAATCCAGCTTGTAGATCAAAAAAAGTGAAATGAAAACCAATGTTTTCAATTGCCTTAAGCAATCATTTTCAGACTAAAAAAATTAATTTGGAAATGGCACAAGAAATGGAATGTTATAATTTAACTATAAAAATAACAATGATGGACAATTGGTTATCATGTGGCTTTACTGGGATGTAAAAATAATAATAAATTTTAAATAATGTCCTCCAATCAGGTGATAACATGTTGTTGTCTTTGTAGTTAATTGCTGTGTTGTTTCTGCTGTCCTTGTAAATTCCTAACATTTTAAGGTACTTAGGTTATCGAGGTTAATTTGTGCACAATGTAATTACTATAGTTATTATATATTATGTTAGTACCTTGAAATGTTTGGAATTTAGAAGGCCAGAAGAAACATACACAGCAATTAACTACAAGGAGAATCAATAATACATTATCACCAGCTTGGAGGGTATTACTTGAAATTTATTATTATTTTTGCATCCATTGAAACCACATGACTGTCTACTGCCTATCAGATGGTGCTCTTTTTATATATTAAATTATAATACAGTGGTACCTCAGGATACGAAATTCATTCGTTCTGAAACAGATCGTATCATGAAAATGTCGTAAGGTGAATCATTTTTTCCCATACGATTACATGTAAAACCAAATAATTCGTTCCAACAAATTGATAAAAAAAAAAATGTAGTTTTATTTGCACTTTACTTTTGAGGATAGACGACGGTGGAGGTGTAAACTGGTGGCAGAAGAGGGGGAGAAGGGAAAGGATACTAAAACTTAACTTACATAACATAATGTAACAATAACTTAAAAATAACTTAGAAAAGATTAAAAAAAATTAGTGTTGTTTTATATTTTTTTGTTTTAATTTTTATTCACTGCTTTTTGCTTTTTTTCCTTCACTTCCACCAGCACTTTCACTGGATAGAGGTTGCTTGGTAAAATATCTATCCAAAGAGGTTTGGCTTTGCCTACTTTTTAAAATGTTTCTAAAATTACTTAGGCAAATGTCACTACTCTGAGCAGCAATACAGCTAGTGTGAACCTTTTCGGGATGTTTTTTTTCAATAAAATCAGTCACTTTCTGATAATACCTCAAGATTTCCTTTATCAAGCAAGATCCTTCCACGACGAAGCAAACACGTGGACTGAGACCAATGAACAGAAGTGAATAAAAAATGGCACTGCGAACTAATGTAATGTCATATGGTGAGTTTTTGTTCGTATCGTGGAGCAAAAATATGTTTGAATTTCATGTCGTATCCTGAAAATTTCGTATGCTGGGGCGTTTGTATCCTGAGATACCACTGTAATTAATTTCTTGATCTGTTTCCAAATCTGGTCTTTTAACTTGAAGATGGTTTCTTAAGACAATTTGAAAATTTTCATTTTGCTCTCATGTTTTTTGAGCTAGATTTTTGGTTTTATGAGTGATATTTATATTTTTTATTCATTATGCAGTGTGTTTATTAAACATTACAAATTTTTGTTTTAAAAGAATGAATATTTTCATTGATTGATTTTTTGTTTTTAAAGAATTTCAAACATTGGAATAGTTTATTAAAAATATTTAATGTGTTCCAGAAAGTTTATTGAAGATATGATCTCAAATAATTTTGTAATTCAACTTCTATAAAAATAATTATTCACAATTAATTTTTTTTTCAATACTAAAATTTTTTATTGAATTTATATTGTCTTCAAAGTTATTACATATTTTAAAATATTACCTTTACAGATTTGTTTTTATTTTGTATTTTTAGAACATTCAAATCATTCTCCTCCAGCCACCATTATATTGTTATTGCTGCTCATATTTGAATCACTACTATTTGCCATCTTTACTATGGTGATGTTTGGCACTCAAATTCAAGCCATTTGGAATGATGAGACAGTAAGTAATGTTTTGTTTTTGTTGGTAATCCACAAAATTTTACCATGACTTGTAAACTTGTATTGGTGTTGGTTTTTGTATGAAAGTTGCTCAAGAGATGGTTTCCTTATTGTGACAAAACAGTTGCCTGAAGAGGGATGTGGTCTCTCCTCTGAAGTATATTTCAATAAAATCAATAAAAATAAAAACCATTCAACTATCCAGCAAAATTCTTTAATCACTTAAAAACGTTTTCAAACACATTAAGCGTTCATCATCATCGAGTATATTCATTAAGCGAATATACTCGATACCGCTAAGAGACAGCAGGTTCAACTCTAACTTAGTATATATAGGTGCAACTTTGAGGAATTTGAAAAAAAGAATCAATGAGCATAAGCTTTCAGTGAACAAAACAATTGACAGCATGGTCCTTGCCACTTATGCTAAACCACGAGGCATTACTGTTTTCTGGGACCATGACTCTATAATAAAAGCCACTACATCTAGACAAGTGGTAAAATATCTTGAAAAGCTGGAAATCCACAGGGCACAAAAGAGCATGCAGTGTATCAACTATAGGGATGCTGATGGGCTTTTGTCCGCTTGGAAATCTTTTTGCGACGAATTGGCATAGATCTATATAAAAGGCTCAATCAGGCTTATGATGATCGATGATAGATATTTTATTTATTTATTTATTTGTTATTATTATTGTTTATTAAGCACACGAAAATTTGTATATAGCACTTTCGTTTGTAACACGTTTATTTTTTTACATAACTGTTATTTGGAATTTCCATTGCGTAATTTTTCGAATTTCACATTTCAAATTATAGAATTAACTGATGATGAACGCTTAATGCGTTTGAAAACGTTTTTAAGTTATCAAAGAATTTTGCTGGATAGTTGAATGGTTTTTATTTTTATTTTTTTTGCACTTCAATAAGTAAGTAATCTTTATTGGCGTAGAAGGCTTTCGCCTGTTACAAGGGCATTTTATTTTGATGAAACGCATATTAATATCTCATATAATAATTTTTTTAACAATATTAGTATTTACCATTTATTAATCAATATATTTATATTAATATTTTGTCATAATTATTATTTAATTAGTTGTTTGACGTAGTTATATATCTTATAAATCGTGTTAACATCAGCTCTATCTAATGTCTTGTACATTTCCTGCTCATTAGTACATTTAGTCAGTGGCCCAATCTGGAGCCTTTGTAGTTTATCCTTTTTGTTACAATTTTCACATAAAATATGAATTTTAGATAAATTTTTTGTACAATTCGGACATTTAGATTGGGTATAATCTATATATTTGTCATTTATAATTATTCCATTTTTATTTAACCTAATCTGCATAAAAAACTTTTTAATATTGAAAGCTATATTTGTCAATATATAGTTGTTATTTACTGGATAATTTAGAATTGTTGTATACCAGCTTGTATTTTCTCGTTTTTGTATATCTTCAATGTCTTGGATAATAGAGTATTCCATAACTCTGTGTATTATTTCTTTACTATACTGCTCCATATCATACGTATGATCCATAAACAGTTTAATAGAAAATCCATATTTATTTACTATCTTCGATAACTGAATTATCCAACTTCGTCTTAAGTCCGTTTCCCTTGATTTGTGATATAGTAAGAACAGCAATTTTGTTGTTATATCTTCAGCCTTAATAATTTTGAGTAAAAACTTTAAATATCTTTTTATTAGTATAGTATTTATTCTGAATCTATTTGTTTCTAATCTTAAGGCACTACCCGGGATATTATATTCTAGCTGGAATATCTTACGTATGAATATATTCTGTATTTTCTCAGTCATTAAATTTTTCCATGCTCCAAATTGGGGCAGCATATCCCATTGAGTTCATCACAATCGAATGAAAAAGCTGAAAATGTGTACGTATGTTCTTTATTTTTGCCTTGCAGAATAGACCAATTAAATTATTTATTGCAATTTTTGATTTACTTATGTGAATTTTTATAGTGTTTTTCGAACGAGAGATTTGGTGGTTTTTATTTTTATTGATTTTATTCTCCAGTAAGCAAATATACTATTTCAATAAAAGATATTTTTAGAGGTTGAAAGTGGTTTTGTTTTTTTAAAGATGGATATAACAAAAGAGATATGACAAAATTGTTAATAGTCTCTAGTTGGTTTTATTTGCCAAAAAGAATAGTATACATCTGTTTCCATAATAATTATTCTAATACTAACATAATTAAACAATTAAATTACATGATTTTTCCAAAAAAAGTTGTGTTTTTGTTGAATCAGAAAAACAAATTATTTTTCTTCCTAATATCAAATATAAAATGGATCCTGTTTTTTAATGTATTATAGATTTAACATAAAGAATACAGTAGACCCCCTATAACACTGTAGATAATTCCATGTTATATGAATTCTATGATGTAAGAGTCACTTAGATTTTATAATACGTCAGCTGTTCACAGCCTGTATATATATAGAATGTATATAATAGAACCTGTCCAATGCATAAACAGAAAGGAAAAATCAGTATCTTTATTCAATTTAACACAAATTTAATAAGTTTACAAGCCTAGTATATATAAATCATTGAAAAGTCAAAATATACACATATCCACTACAGAATAGCAAAATATGACTACTGTATTACAGTAATTTTATTGGGATTTGAAATGAAAACTTTTGCATATTTTTATTAACAATTGTTTTTACTTATAATTACATCACATATTTATGTTAAGTTGTGAAATTTAACACATTATTTCTGATGTGAGATTGTATTCTTTGTTTTGAAGCTTATTTTAAAGTTTTTTATATCACATTTAATTTGAATAAAATCAGGTCAAAATGTCTGCAGATAAAATCACATTTGGCATATTATGCGTGCTTTTTAAGTTTCATAAAGGATACCATGCTATACAAACAGTAAAAAATACTCATACTGTGTATGACAAAGATGCTTCTAAACACTGAATGTGTCAAATGTGGTTTTTAAAGTTTTGTTTGGGAAATTTTGAACTAAAGGATACAAAACATACAGGCCCAAAAGATGTTAAAGAGAAATTGCAGGAAGAAGTTGTTAAACATTGACAAATAACTCATAAATTTGCAGTAAATTTTAGTGTGTCACAGACATGTATTGTTGAAACATTACATTCACTTGGAAAGGTTATAGAACATGCTGCTGATTGTGTTCTGCATGCAGTTTGTTTATTTTTTTTTAACTTATGAAAAAAATGAACTGAATTGAGTATAATTTTGTCAGATGAAGGTAGGTAGGTGTAAGGTTTTATTTTATTTTTTAAATTGGTTACTCATTTTTATCTTCGAGAACTTTTTACAGATGAATGAAAAAATTAAAGTTAAAATAAAAATATTTATTATTAACCGAAAATTTGTTCTAGTGGTGGTGATTGTTCAATTGAGTACGAAGGTACCATTGTATTTGATTAATGAGATTTTGATAAGAGACACTGAGCAGTAACATTGAGAAACTTATTAATCACATTTATTAAGACATAACTATAGTAGGTAACCTGTATATAGCGGAAATCTGTACTACAGGTGTTCGATCTCTTGGAGTTCCATTATAGACAGGTTTGACTTTTTAATTTTGTCATTTGTAAGAAAAGTTTTCTATGATAAAAATGTGTAACTAATTTAAAAATAAAATGAAATCTTAGAGCTGTCTACCTTTGTCAGACAAAATTGATTATACTTGATTTGTTTGTTTTTTTTTCACTTAATGCATGAGGAACACAATCATGTCTGTGACATACTAAGATTCATTGCAAGTTCATGAATTGTTATTCATCAATTTTTAGCAATTTCTTTCTGAAATTTCTCTTTGTTAAAAGCTTTTTGGGCACCCCATATGTTTAGTATCTTCACTTCAAAATATCCTGAATGTAACTCTCAAAACCACATTTGACATGTCTGACATTTAGGAGCATCTTCCCCATACATTACAAGCATTTCTTACTGTTTTTATAGTGTAATATCCTTTACAAAAGTTAAAAAGCATACATAATATGTCTGATATACATTTTATCTGACATTTTAATTTGATTTTATGCAAATAAAATGTGAAGTAAAGTTTTAAAGTTTCTAAACAAATAATGCAATATTACAATAGCAGTAATGTTTTAAATTTCACAACTATGTAATTAAACTACACATCTATATTGGAAATCACCCTCAGCATAAAAATAGCAAATTTGCCAACACCTTGCTGAGAAAAACATATCTAAAGGCTGTTAAAGCCATGTTAATTAAAACTTCTGCTGTCTTGAGTATAATGTTAGCATAATTTGAGTATAACTTCTATATAAAGGGATTGCTGCAATTAATTTCAGGTGTTATCCAGAACTGCATTAAGAAAGATACCTGTTAATTTAATTACTTTAATGTTCTTAAATTGTACTTTATTCTAAAAATTGTCAACTTGGACTTATCGGATTTTTAGGATTATTACACTGGTGTACCGGCTATTTACAAAAGGAGGAGTTATTAATCAGAAAAACAAAAAATCTTTATTTTATCACCTTTAGTATTTCCTGTACACATAATATGTGTGTTTTGGGCAAATAAGCCCCTCTTCAGCAGTTTTACTACAACAATTTTCTAAAAAGATATATAACAAAAACTTTTTAATAAATTACAATAATTTAAAAAACCAGACAATAAAATATTGAAACTTAGATTTTTCGTATCCAATTACTTCAAAATATGCATAAATCACATTTAGAAGAATTATTATTTTAACATTGCATCAATACATGTTTCTATATTAAAATAGGGAAGGTTTAAAATTATTAATTAAAAATACAAAAATTATCACAAATTGATTAAAACTTACTTAACAAACTTTGTTCACATGAACTAATAAATTACACATCACTTATTTCTTCCATCTTTTTATACCCCTTGGCTTTTTGCTTTTGTCATTAATTATGCTCTCATGATTGGTGGATTTCACGTCCTAGATTATTGTTAATTCTAGTCTTTTTATATAAATATGTTCAAATTGACATTTCAAATTATTACTTTCTTTTTTCTTTATTTTTATTGTATTTAAATTTATTTCACATCCATTACTATTGCAATGTTCTACCATTGCAGAATTTGCATAATTTCCCTTTATCGCTCATATTTGTTCTTTTATACGTATTTTTAATTTTCGTTTAGTTTCACCTATGTATGTTTTTCCTGAGTTACAATTGCAATCAAAAGAATAAACCACCTTTTTTTCTTCCATTATATCAGTTTTTTTGTTTGATCTATGATATAAATATTTAAATAAATCATTTTTTTTCCAGAATTAAATTAATTTTTCCACTTAACTGTTTTTACTCTTTCAAATAGTTTTGATATATAAATTAAATTTATACATTTTTAATCTTTATCAAATGTTTTATTTCTACCGTATATTCATTATTATTTATCCAATATAGCCATTTTCCAATCAGTTTTTTTCAGTAGTTGTTAAATATAAACATCTTTATAATTTGTTCTATTTCTATTTTTTGATTTTCTATTGGATTGTTTGGAAAGTAATTTCATTTTTTTCCATGGAAAGAAAACAATATTTTTATAATAAATAAATATATTATTGAATTATTTATTGACTATTTTGGTCAAATACCTGTTGTCATTGTTTCTGATAGTAGCATGATTTCACTTTCATAAAAGTTTTGATCATTGCTTACAAAAAACTGATCCAAGTGATTTTTGACATTGTCATTTCAAGTAAATGTCTTACAGTTAAGAAAAATTTGTATAGACCGGAAAAAGTAGTAATCTGAGTGTGCTTGATCTGGTGAATATGGTTGGTTGTGATAGCACATCCCATCTAAGTTGTAACAGTTTCTGACGAGTTACCAAACTTGTGTGAAATTTGACATTATTGTGGTAAAACACTACACCAGTTTTGTTGATCAGTTCTGTTTGTCTTTTCTGTTTGATGATATTACTCAATTTGTTTACTTGATGGCAGTGCACTTTTGAATCAAGTGTTAAATTGTCTGATAAAAGCTCCAAAAAAAATCCTTAAAATCCCACCAAAGAGAGCAACTCTCTTTAAGAACGTATGGAACCCATATATCAAGCTTTGAAATGAAACCAATTTGTTTCAAGTAATCATAAACAGTTCAATTTGACAAATTTAATCTCTTAGTGATTTCTATTCGTGTTGCTATTCGGCAGTTTGCTTCAATTAGTACCTTTATTTTGTTTTCATTGCTTCAACTGGCCATTCAGAACGTGTTGCATCTTCAATATTGAAATTACCAGAACAAAATTTTGTAAACCAGTTTTGGCACTGTCGTTCTGTCAATACATCTTCTCCATACGTGTCACAACTTTTTTTCTTGCTTAAACAGCGTTCTTACCTGTTCGGTAATAAAAGAACAAAATATGCCGAAAATGATGCTTTTGAACTTCTATATTTAATGGGACACAAAAAATAAACAATTGCACAAAATCAAACAAAATTTTTTACAAAAAAGCCTTAAAATGTTAGCTGTCAAAATATATAATAATAATACAGTTTAGAATGAAGATGGCAGATAAAATACAACTAATTTGTCTAGTGGTAAAAAAAATGAAATTACTTTCTGAACAACCCAATAATTTACTTGTTCTATTTTTAATTTTACCAATATACATTTTAAAAATATTAAATCTCTTAGTTGTTGGTACAGTACATTTGATTTATAATTAAAAACTTTTGGTTTAACAAATTTTACAATTAAAAGGATTAACAAATTTTTTGTATTCTAATTTATTTTCCTTTCTTTCGATAGTTATATTCAAATAATTAATACTATTATTCCTTTCTTTCTCAATATCAAATTGTATATATTTTTTTCTATTAAGTTGGCTTGTTGCAAAATCAATTCTTCATTTATTTTTCTACTATCGAATATAATGATACAACTTTAATATAATTTTAAACGTCAATTATTTGAAAATATAAAAAGACAAAGCAATAGAATTAACAATAATCTAGGACGTGAAATCCACCAATCATGAGAGCATAATTAATGACAAAAGCAAAAAGCCAAGGGGTATAAAAAGACGGAAGAAATAAGTGATGTGTAATTTATTAGTTCATGTGAACAAAGTTTGTTAAGTAAGTTTTAATCAATTTGTGATAATTTTTGTATTTTTAATTAATAATTTTAAACCTTCCCTATTTTAATATAGAAACATGTATTGATGCAATGTTAAAATAATAATTCTTCTAAATGTGATTTATGCATATTTTGAAGTAATTGGATACGAAAAATCTAAGTTTCAATATTTTATTGTCTGGTTTTTTAAATTATTGTAATTTATTAAAAAGTTTTTGTTATATATCTTTTTAGAAAATTGTTGTAGTAAAACTGCTGAAGAGGGGCTTATTTGCCCAAAACACACATATTATGTGTACAGGAAATACTAAAGGTGATAAAATAAAGATTTTTTGTTTTTCTGATTAATAACTCCTCCTTTTGTAAATAGCCGGTACACCAGTGTAATAATCCTAAAAATCCGATAAGTCCAAGTTGACAATTTTTAGAATAAAGTACAATTTAAGAACATTAAAGTAATTAAATTAACAGGTATCTTTCTTAATGCAGTTCTGGATAACACCTGAAATTAATTGCAGCAATCCCTTTATATAGAAGTTATACTCAAATTATGCTAACATTATACTCAAGACAGCAGAAGTTTTAATTAACATGGCTTTAACAGCCTTTAGATATGTTTTTCTCAGCAAGGTGTTGGCGAATTTGCTATTTTTATGCTGAGGGTGATTTCCAATATAGATGTGTAGTTTAATTACATAGTTGTGAAATTTAAAACATTACTGCTATTGTAATATTGCATTATTTGTTTAGAAACTTTAAAACTTTACTTCACATTTTATTTGCATAAAATCAAATTAAAATGTCAGATAAAATGTATATCAGACATATTATGTATGCTTTTTAACTTTTGTAAAGGATATTACACTATAAAAACAGTAAGAAATGCTTGTAATGTATGGGGAAGATGCTCCTAAATGTCAGACATGTCAAATGTGGTTTTGAGAGTTACATTCAGGATATTTTGAAGTGAAGATACTAAACATATGGGGTGCCCAAAAAGCTTTTAACAAAGAGAAATTTCAGAAAGAAATTGCTAAAAATTGATGAATAACAATTCATGAACTTGCAATGAATCTTAGTATGTCACAGACATGATTGTGTTCCTCATGCATTAAGTGAAAAAAAAACAAACAAATCAAGTATAATCAATTTTGTCTGACAAAGGTAGACAGCTCTAAGATTTCATTTTATTTTTAAATTAGTTACACATTTTTATCATAGAAAACTTTTCTTACAAATGACAAAATTAAAAAGTCAAACCTGTCTATAATGGAACTCCAAGAGATCGAACACCTGTAGTACAGATTTCCGCTATATACAGGTTACCTACTATAGTTATGTCTTAATAAATGTGATTAATCAGTTTCNAAGAGGGGCTTATTTGCCCAAAACACACATATTATGTGTACAGGAAATACTAAAGGTGATAAAATAAAGATTTTTTGTTTTTCTGATTAATAACTCCTCCTTTTGTAAATAGCCGGTACACCAGTGTAATAATCCTAAAAATCCGATAAGTCCAAGTTGAAAATTTTTAGAATAAGCGATACCTGTATTCTGCTGCAGAAAGAGTTTCTTGTGAAAAGTTAATGTTTGTTGGGTGAAAACCCTGCAGAAATGTTAAGTGGAATAATGCTTTCAAGAATTGTAATAACCCATCTCAGGCCACCATGATTGCTTCAATAAAAAAATTTGAAAGAACTAGTAGCAGTGTGGCTGATAATGTGGCAGAGATGGCCATGAAACAGAAAATTTCATGGATGCCTGAAAACATTGAAGTTACCCATGATATCCTACAGCAAGAGTCTGGAATTTCCATGGGAGAACTTGCTCAGGAACTAGGGTTAGTTTAGCTTCGGCATAGCACATTTTGAAATGTGATTTGGAGAGTTCATTAAAGTTCATTCAAGTTCATTAGCCTTTGCGCATATCAGCTGAGTATTACAGCATTGTTTTTGGATGACATTTGATGGAGACCCTTTCATTTGTGATATTTTCTGGGGTATGTATAGTTCTTGCTGCAGCTGGAGGCTTCTTGTTTTAGTGCAGAATTGGATTATTTTGATGGATGTTGAACTAGTGATGAAATGATTATTGAGTATCCATTATTTTTATAATATGCCTTAATGATAAATGCACATTGCACACCTGTCCAACTGGTTTATGATTACTAAATGCTATACTCTTGACAACATAGTGAGCAAGCTAGCACTATCCCATGAGTGCCTAGGAAAATTGACTTTGAATATCTGCTGTTTCTTTTCCTCATCCTGTACAGACTATTCTATATCAGTTCCACTTGGACAATTGGTGATAATGAAATGCTGATTAGATAAAAGAACTTCTTACAGACACATACAAATATGATGAGACTTTCCTGTTATAAAAATGTCTCTGCAATTGTTGTATGTATTTTTCAAGAGTATTTATCATTTATACATTATATTTTATAAACTGTATTAAATTGATAATTAAATGTGTCATTGTACAGTACATTTTTTTTTATCTGCATACATGTATTTATATCAAAATATTTCTCTTCTAGGGCATTGAACAGTTGAAGAAAGAAGCTGTTAAATGGCAGAAGCATTCACCTTGGAGAAGCCTAAGAGCTGTATTTGGTCGATTTTCTCTTACGTGGTTTTCACCATTCACTACTCCTCAGACTTACAGAAGGAAGTTTGAGGGATTTCTCTATGCTGTTTAGAACATAGAAACAAGTATATTATGTTTAAGTTTCATCCTAAGGATAAATCAGGGCTATTTTTCTAGTGGAATGTGTGGGTTTTGTTTACTGAAAAAGTTAATTTTTATAATTTCACATTTCTTTTGATATAGAATAGCTCAATTAAATAATTTATTTCTTAAATAGCATTCAATGCAAAATACAGTTATAAAATGCTTACAAAAATATGAAAAAAATATATTTGTAAAAACTGTTTTTCATTATCTGCTTTGTAATTTTTAGAGTATTACATTTAATGTGTACAAAAATTAATGTTAAATAATAGTTTTAATCAATGAAAATTGTTAATTTACTGTGTCCTTGTATATAGAAATGCTGTTATGTTATGTAACAAACCACAAACTTAAAATAGACAAGCCTATTTGACATTCCATTAAAAATTCATATTTTTACTTGATAATTCATTATAATAATGTATTGAATTTGCATTTTTTTGTTATTTTTTTATAATAATTACTAAAATAAATAGTTATTTTTCAGAAGAGAACATAGTAAATACTAAAAATGACAAGCTGATATGATAATGAGTAAGTTTTAACAAATTTGTAATAAGAAATTTTTGAATTTTAACTACATTAAGAAAAATTTATAAGTAGATAATTACTTATTATCTATTTATCAATTTCAAAATATTTATGAAGTGCTTCTTCCTGGAAACTTTTATTAATTGAAATTTTGAAATGATTTGTGCCTTAAAGAGTTACTGCTGAATTATTTTGTTTTTGTTTTTATATTTGCAGCAGAATTACAGTATTCAAACAATATAAAATGTATTTTTGTTATATACTAGGAATAGAAATATCCTAACTGTTTTAAATTATAGTTTGTGATATATGTGAAGATATTAAAAAGTTTATCTATTTGAAATTATGCTTGATAAATGAGTAATATAATATATATATATATATATATATACACATATACATACAAAATATAAATAATAAATGTGAACTCCTGATTGAAAGAAATGTATATAATATCATTACATATATTTTTCCGTGAAATATTAGAAATTATTGTTGTTGATAGGTTAGAATGCTGTAATGACTTTCAGGAAAATCAACAGATGATTGAAGAAATGAAAAGTATCAAATATACTTAACTCTCTGTTGCAAAATTTTTTAAACATATCAGGAAAAATAATATATATAAATTTAATTATAACAAGTAAGGAACAAAACGATATACCATATTTGTTTGCATGTAAGGTAATGTTTACAATATATTCAGCTATATATTTGGAATTATATTTTAGTGAATTTATATATAATGCCATCTGATGTGATAATCATACCATCATATAAAAATGTACAGAAACATTAGAAGATTAAATAGGTTATTTTTACAACTATATGAGAACAAAAAATTATAGAATATAAATAAAAAAACAAGCCATTGAATACTCAAATAATATATAAAATAGTGTAATGTATATAAAAAAAGAAAGTTTCCTAAAGTTATATATGACATACTCATTGTACTGTACACTATTACTGAATGTTTTAAATGTGACAGATAAGATGTTTTTATTGCTAACTTTTTTGCTAATTGATAAAAATGCAAATTTTTATCATAGGAAAAGATTAATCCAAGGGCAAAGCTTTTTACATCATGTTGTTGTTCTATTACTTCAAATTCAAAATGATAGGGAGTAATCTTGAATGTAACTGTTATAATATGCAAAATGAGAAGCCCTTACAAAAAGATATAAGTCCAGTAAATCATTCTTATTTAGTCTTCAATTAAAATTACCCACAATCATATGAATTGTGAAAATTTCGAGATGGGAATCGTCAATTAACAGCTTTGTGTATATTGTATGTGCATAACAATTTCAATTAAAGTAATTAAAGTTAGTAATAAACACATTAATAGTATAGAGATAAATTTTAATAAATGTAATTATTTGTTATATTTGTCTGTTGAAAACATCTAAAAAATTGCTGTTATATTCAAGGAAAACATCACAAGATAATGATCTCAATGAAATGCAAAACAGATATATACACTGGTGTGCAAAACTTAAGCAACGATTGTTTTTTTTCCATAACTCTGCAAGAAATCACTTGGGAGACAAGAAATTTAGAATACAGAGGCAGTATTTTGTACTTAATTGATGAAGAAAGCATATTAGTGCAAAAATGAATAGAATGTATACAGTATGGAATCAAAGTCGTCTTGTTTTTGTAGTCTTGCACTGCATGTGCTGACTGCATACATTTTGCATGTCCTCATATCATCTGTGTTATCTTCTTTCTACATATGAATCACCTTTCTACCAAAATGGGTGTTCATTGTACTGATTGCAACAAGTCCTTCTCTACAATTTCATGGCTGTCTGCTTAAAAATTAGATGGTTGCTTAAGTTTTGCACACCAGTGTACTTGGACAATTGGTATTTAGATTAATCAGAATAAGATATGAATAATAATAATTAAAATTTTATACTATATTGAAATATAAAATACATTATTAATATGTAGTAGGGTCCCAATTATCTAAGGTAATGTAAACTTGAGTATTTCAGATAGTCAGAAAACTTGGACAACAGAATTTGGTAAATTATTAAATAAATCTTATTTCTATGTAATAATGTATATAATGTACTGTTTTTTTAGGTTATATCTGTTTATTGAATATAATGATTTTTAATAATATAATAAGAACTTTTACTGTAATTTTATTCAGAACTGTATTTATTGAAGCAAATGTAAACAAATACAATTAAAATTTCTTTAAATTTTTTTAAAATTCATATTGTCTTGAAGATGTCAAAATCCCTAATAAATTTTTTTAAACATCTAGAACCTATCAAATACCATGCTTCATTGGCCAAGATTTATGAAATGAATGGAATTGTCTTTTCTGAGAAAATATTCTATTGTAATTTACATTGGATAGTGTAGAACTGTGGTTAAACAGACTTTAATTAATTGGGCTCTGCTGAAATTTGTTTTTACAAACATACATAATAAATTTTAAAAATTTTGCTATAAATAGTTAGACAAAATTATAGGGGAGGTTTTTTAAGCTTGTTGTGATCTTATATGACATATATGAATTGCTAGTCAAATGTGAGAATTAAATGTGTAAAAATTTAAAAAATTTAATATATAGTGTTGAAAATACTTTTTTTTAAATTACTAAAATTATATAGATGCAACTGGCACAATACAATCTGTTATAATTTATGATATAATGCAAAGAAAAGTTATATGAAAAATTTTAAAAGTCTTTACAAAAACTTAAGAAAAAGATAGAGAGAATAATTTAGTTTTTTTGTTAGATTTTTTTCTTCTCTAGTATGATTTTACATATGTATAAAAGTTATTTGAAATATGAATATTTGAATTATAGTTTGTACTCAGAAATTTTTATATTTAAATATAATTTTTTATATTTAATTATATAATTAAATATAATTTAAATATTATAACTTATATTAAGTTTAACTTCATATAAGTATATACATACATATATAAGAAGTGTTTTTATATGTATAATTAAATCTACTTCCATTAATATTCTTATGAATAAAAATGTATAATTCAAAACATAATTTTATCTTCTGATGTACATCAATATAATGATGTTCAAAGCCAATTAAGATCATTTAATAACTTTTAGAATTGTATGTTTTGCTTTAATCAGTTTTAAAAATATCAAAATTCTGTGTTTTTAATTCAATTTCCATATTCTTCAAACTAACTGTAATTTAATAGGGGATTATAGTAAGTGTTTGAAACTAATTTTTAAAATTTCAATTTATTAATAGAAGTGAAATAAACAAAAAGTAAATTAATATCTTTATTATTCTTGAATTAATCTTCCCTGCAATAATTTCACTCAATTTGCTAATATATTACTATTTTTATTTTATTTGGTTTTATTATGAAAATGTTTAAACTATTAGAAGAAATTTTTTCACTGTTGTAAAAGGTATAGATTTGAGAAGTCAAAATAATGTGTGGATTATTGTCTGCAAACCATATTTTTAAACATAAATATTTGTGATTTAATTACATATTAAGTAGTTTAGCAAAGAATAACATATAAAACATTAATGTACCTTATTCTTTAGTGGTAACAATTCAGTACATAGAATAAGTCATTAAAAAATTCTTTTTAATTACCATTATTATTAAATTCCCTATTTATTTTACTTTAATTAAATAACTTATCCTTAGTTTGGATTATATTTCTGATCAAATAAAAGCCTAAATTGGCTTAAAAACCATTATTTGGATTTTGATTATTTAAGTAATACTTATTAATTGCTAAAAATAACAAGTTGTAAAATTGTTATGTAAATCAATTATCAGTCTTTTCTAAGTATATTGAGTTTTATGGTTCATTGTTTTTGAGGATTCTTTCTTTTTTGATTTTCAGAACTTGAACTTAGATAAAGACTGACACACACCAACCACTATAATATATAGTACTATAATGCTGTACTATATGTAGCAAACTCTAGGTAGCATTGAACAAATGAAGCCGTGCACACTGCATATAGTGTGTAGTGTGCTATACTAGCTATATAGCTGCTATTTATAATGCTATAATTTGTGTGCAGGGCTTTTGTAGCATTATAATACTATAATTTATATTATAGCAGCCAGTGTGCATCAGTCTTGACAAAATTCCATGTATTAAATCCATTTATGTGTTTTTAAACATTTATGATAAGTACACAAATATTTTGGATTACTAAAAATCAGTTATTATTAAACTGTAGTAAAATATCATTGATGACAATACATCTGACAATTAAATTATTTTATTTCTAATAGCTTTACAGGTATACCTCGACTTACGTTGTTTCGAGTTACGTCGTTCCCGATTATATGTCGTTTGTCAAAAAAGTATACGGAAAAATAAAAATCAAGTTTAAGTCATTTTATTCGACTTTACGTCCGTTCGCCACAAATATTGAAGTCGTAATATCACTAGAAAAGCGTTTAAAGCACATAAAATCATATTAAAATATATACA